>NW_026610561.1:694909-837070 GCF_029499605.1 Hyla sarda
ACATACACACACACACACACACAGTCCATGTCTCCTCACCATCACCACACACACACACACACACACACACACACACACACAGTCCATGTCTCCTCACCATCACCACACACACACACACACACACACACACACACAGTCCAGGTCTCCTCACCATCACCTCACACACACACACACACACAAACACACACACACAGTCCAGGTCTCCTCACCACCATCACCACACACACACTCAGTCCAGGTCTCCTCACCATTACCTCACTCACACACACACACACACACACACACAGTCCATGTCTCCTCACCATCACCACACACACACACACAGTCCATGTCTCCTCACCATCACCACACACACACACACACACACACACACAGTCCAGGTCTCCTCACCATCACCACACACACACACACACACACACACACACACACACAGTCCAGGTCTCCTCACCATCACCTCACACACACACACACACACACACAGTCCAGGTCTCCTCACCATCACCACACACACACACACAGTCCAGGTCTCCTCACCATCACCACACACACACACACACACACACACACACACACAGTCCAGGTCTCCTCACCATCACCTCACACACACACACACACAGTCCATGTCTCCTCACCATCACCACACACACACACACACACACACACACACACAGTCCAGGTCTCCTCACCATCACCTCACACACACACACACACAGTCCAGGTCTCCTCACCATCACCACACACACACACACACACACAGTCCAGGTCTCCTCACCATCACCACACACACACACACACACACACACACAGTCCAGGTCTCCTCACCATCACCTCACACACACACACACACACACACACACACACACACAGTCCAGGTCTCCTCACCATCACCTCACACACACACACACACACACAGTCCAGGTCTCCTCACCATCACACCACACACACACACACACACACACACAGTCCAGGTCTCCTCACCATCACCACACACACACACACAGTCCAGGTCTCCTCACCATCACCACACACACACACACACACACACACACACAGTCCAGGTCTCCTCACCATCACCTCACACACACACACACACACACACACACACACACAGTCCAGGTCTCCTCACCATCACCTCACACACACACACACACACACACACACACAGTCCAGGTCTCCTCACCATCACCACACACACACACAGTCCAGGTCTCCTCACCATCACCACACACACACACACACACACACACACACACAGTCCAGGTCTCCTCACCATCACCACACACACACACACACACACACACACACACACACACACACACACACAGTCCAGGTCTCCTCACCATCACCACACACACACACACACACACAGTCCAGGTCTCCTCACCATCACCACACACACACACACACACACACACAGTCCAGGTCTCCTCACCATCACCTCACACACACACACACACACACACACACACAGTCCAGGTCTCCTCACCATCACCTCACACACACACACACACACACACACACACACACACACACACAGTCCAGGTCTCCTCACCATCACCACACACACACACAGTCCAGGTCTCCTCACCATCACCCCACACACACACACACACACACACACACAGTCCAGGTCTCCTCACCATCACCACACACACACACACACACAGTCCAGGTCTCCTCACCATCACCACACACACACAGTCCAGGTCTCCTCACCATCACCACACACACACACAGTCCATGTCTCCTCACCATCACCACACACACACACACAGTCCATGTCTCCTCACCATCACCACACACACACACACACAAACACACAGTCCAGGTCTCCTCACCATCACCACACACACACACACACACACACAGTCCATGTCTCCTCACCATCACCACACACACACACACACACACACACACAGTCCATGTCTCCTCACCATCACCACACACACACACACACACACACACACACAGTCCAGGTCTCCTCACCATCACCTCACACACACACACACACACACACACACACACACACACACACACACAGTCCATGTCTCCTCACCATCACCACACACACACACACACAGTCCAGGTCTCCTCACCATCACCACACACACACACACACACACACACACACACACACACACACACAGTCCAGGTCTCCTCACCATCACCTCACACACACACACACACACACAGTCCAGGTCTCCTCACCATCACCACACACACACACACACACACAGTCCAGGTCTCCTCACCATCACCACACACACACACACACACACACACACACACACACACACAGTCCAGGTCTCCTCACCATCACCTCACACACACACACACACACACACACACAGTCCAGGTCTCCTCACCATCACCACACACACACACACACACACACACAGTCCATGTCTCCTCACCATCACCACACACACACACACACACCATGTCTCCTCACCATCACCACACACACACACACACACACACCATGTCTCCTCACCATCACCACACACACACACACACACACACACACACACACAGTCCAGGTCTCCTCACCATCACCTCACACACACACACACACACACATACACACAGTCCAGGTCTCCTCACCATCACCACACACACACACACACACACACACAGTCCAGGTCTCCTCACCATCACCACACACACACACACACACACACACACACACAGTCCAGGTCTCCTCACCATCACCTCACACACACACAGTCCAGGTCTCCTCACCATCACCTCACACACACACACACACACACACACACAGTCCAGGTCTCCTCACCATCACCTCACACACACACACACACACACAGTCCAGGTCTCCTCACCACCATCACCTCACACACACACACACACACACACACACAGTCCAGGTCTCCTCACCATCACCTCACACACACACACACAGTCCAGGTCTCCTCACCATCACCACACACACACACACACAGTCCAGGTCTCCTCACCATCACCACACACACACACACACACACACACACACACACACACACAGTCCAGGTCTCCTCACCATCACCTCACACACACACACACACACACACACACACACACAGTCCAGGTCTCCTCACCATCACCTCACACACACACACACACACACACACACACACACACACACACACAGTCCAGGTCTCCTCACCATCACCACACACACACACAGTCCAGGTCTCCTCACCATCACCCCACACACACACACACACACACACACACAGTCCAGGTCTCCTCACCATCACCACACACACACACACACACACAGTCCAGGTCTCCTCACCATCACCACACACACACACACACACACACACACACAGTCCAGGTCTCCTCACCATCACCTCACACACACACACACACACACACACACAGTCCAGGTCTCCTCACCATCACCACACACACACACACACACACAGTCCAGGTCTCCTCACCATCACCACACACACACACACACACACACACACACACAGTCCAGGTCTCCTCACCATCACCTCACACACACACACACACACACACACACACAGTCCAGGTCTCCTCACCATCACCACACACACACACACACACACACACAGTCCATGTCTCCTCACCATCACCACACACACACACACACACCATGTCTCCTCACCATCACCACACACACACACACACACACACCATGTCTCCTCACCATCACCACACACACACACACACACACACACACACACAGTCCAGGTCTCCTCACCATCACCTCACACACACACACACACACATACACACAGTCCAGGTCTCCTCACCATCACCACACACACACACACACACAGTCCAGGTCTCCTCACCATCACCACACACACACACACACACAGTCCAGGTCTCCTCACCATCACCACACACACACACACACACACACACACACACAGTCCAGGTCTCCTCACCATCACCTCACACACACACACACACACACACACACAGTCCAGGTCTCCTCACCATCACCTCACACACACACACACACACAGTCCAGGTCTCCTCACCATCACACCACACACACACACACACAGTCCAGGTCTCCTCACCACCATCACCTCACACACACACACACACACACACACACACAGTCCAGGTCTCCTCACCATCACCACACACACACACAGTCCAGGTCTCCTCACCATCACCACACACACACACAGTCCAGGTCTCCTCACCATCAACTCACACACACACACACACACACACAGTCCAGGTCTCCTCACCATCACCACACACACACACACACACACACACACACACACACAGTCCAGGTCTCCTCACCATCACAACACACACAATACACACGTCTGTCACTCACTTTCCGGCTTCCTCATGCCCCGGCCCTCAGCTGTCAGCCCGACCAGGAACAGCCACAGCCCGAGCCTCATCCTCTGCTCTCCGCGGCACTAGTGAGGCGACCAGGCCGGGGACGTTCAGGGAGGAGATAAGTGACAGTACGGGGCGGGGCCAGGGAGAGGCGGGAGAATCTGTCACTACTAAATATGTAAACAGAGCGCGAGACCGAACAGGTGCATGCGGGACAATCCATGTGTATGAAGGCGCGGGGGGGATATGTCTATAACTGGAGGATATATATATATGAGGAGAGGATATGTCTATGATGGAGGATATATATATATGTGAGGAGAGGATATGTCTATGACTGGAGGATATATATATATGAGGAGAGGATATGTCTATGATGGAGGATATATATATATGAGGAGAGGATATGTCTATGACTGGAGAATATATATATGTGAGGAGAGGATATGTCTATGACTGGAGGATATATATATATGAGGAGAGGATATGTCTATAACTGGAGGATATATATATATGAGGGGAGGATATGTCTATGACTGGAGGATATATATATGTGAGGAGAGGATATGTCTATGACTGGAGAATATATATATATGAGGAGAGGATATGTCTATGACTGGAGGATATATATATATGAGGAGAGGATATGTCTATGACTGGAGGATATATATATATGAGGAGAGGATATGTCTATGATGGAGGATATATATATGAGGAGAGGATATGTCTATGACTGGAGAATATATATATGTGAGGAGAGGATATGTCTATGACTGGAGGATATATATATATGTGAGGAGAGGATATGTCTATGACTGGAGGATATATATATATATATATATATATATATGTATATGAGGAGAGGATATGTCTATGACTGGAGGATATATATATATGAGGAGAGGATATGTCTATGACTGGAGGATATATATATATGAGGAGAGGATATGTCTATGACTGGAGGATATATATATATGAGGAGAGGATATGTCTATAACTGGAGGATATATATATATGAGGGGAGGATATGTCTATGACTGGAGGATATATATATGTGAGGAGAGGATATGTCTATGACTGGAGAATATATATATATGTGAGGAGAGGATATGTCTATGACTGGAGGATATATATATATGAGGAGAGGATATGTCTATGACTGGAGAATATATATATGTGAGGAGAGGATATGTCTATGACTGGAGGATATATATATATGAGGAGAGGATATGTCTATAACTGGAGGATATATATATATGAGGAGAGGATATGTCTATAACTGGAGGATATATATATATGAGGAGAGGATATGTCTATGACTGGAGAATATATATATGTGAGGAGAGGATATGTCTATGACTGGAGGATATATATATATGAGGAGAGGATATGTCTATGACTGGAGGATATATATATATATATATATATATATATATGAGGAGAGGATATGTCTATGACTGGAGAATATATATATGTGAGGAGAGGATATGTCTATAACTGGAGGATATATATATATATATATATGTGAGGGGAGGATATGTCTATGACTGGAGGATATATATATATGAGGAGAGGATATGTCTATGACTGGAGAATATATATATGTGAGGAGAGGATATGTCTATAACTGGAGGATATATATATATGTGAGGAGAGGATATGTCTATGACTGGAGGATATATATATGTGAGGAGAGGATATGTCTATAACTGGAGGATATATATATATGAGGAGAGGATATGTCTATGACTGGAGGATATATATATGTGAGGAGAGGATATGTCTATAACTGGAGGATATATATATATATATATATATATATATATATATATGTGAGGGGAGGATATGTCTATGACTGGAGGATATATATATGTGAGGAGAGGATATGTCTATGACTGGAGGATAAATATATATGAGGAGAGGATATGTCTATGATGGAGGATATATATATGTGAGGAGAGGATATGTCTATGACTGGAGGATATATATATATATGTGAGGGGAGGATATGTCTATGATGGAGGATATATATATATATATATGAGGAGAGGATATGTCTATGACTGGAGGATATATATATATGAGGAGAGGATATGTCTATGATGGAGGATATATATATATATGTGAGGAGAGGATATGTCTATGACTGGAGGATATATATATATATGTGAGGAGAGGATATGTCTATGACTGGAGGATATATATATGTGAGGAGAGGATATGTCTATGACTGGAGGATATATATATATGAGGAGAGGATATGTCTATGACTGGAGGATATATATATGTGAGGAGAGGATATGTCTATAACTGGAGGATATATATATATATATGAGGAGAGGATATGTCTATGATGGATGATATATATATATATGTGAGGAGAGGATATGTCTGACTGGAGGATATATATATGTGAGGAGAGGATATGTCTATGACTGGAGGATATATATATATGTGAGGAGAGGATATGTCTATGACTGGAGGATATATATATATGAGGAGAGGATATGTCTATGACTGGAGGATATATATATATGAGGAGAGGATATGTCTATGACTGTAGGATATATATATGTATATGAGGAGAAGATATGTCTATGACTGGAGGATATATATATATGTGAGGAGAGGATATGTCTATGACTGGAGGATATATATATATATGTGAGGAGAGGATATGTCTATGACTGGAGGATATATATATGTGAGGAGAGGATATGTCTATGACTGGAGGATATATATATATGAGGAGAGGATATGTCTATGACTGGAGGATATATATATATGAGGGGAGGATATGTCTATGACTGGAGGATATATATATATATGAGGAGAGGATATGTCTATGACTGTAGGATATATATATATGTATATGAGGAGAGGATATGTCTATGACTGGAGGATATATATATGTGAGGAGAGGATATGTCTATGACTGGAGGATATATATATGTGAGGAGAGGATATGTCTATGACTGGAGGATATATATATATGAGGAGAGGATATGTCTATGACTGTAGGATATATATATGTATATGAGGAGAGGATATGTCTATGACTGGAGGATATATATATATATATGAGGAGAGGATATGTCTATGACTGGAGGATATATATATATGAGGAGAGGATATGTCTATGATGGATGATATATATATGTGAGGAGAGGATATGTCTATGATGGATGATATATATATGTGAGGAGAGGATATGTCTATGATGGATGATATATATATGTGAGGAGAGGATATGTCTATGATGGAGGATATATATATATGTGAGGAGAGGATATGTCTATGACTGGAGGATATATAAATGTGAGGAGAGGATATGTCTATGACTGGAGGATATATATATATGAGGAGAGGATATGTCTATGATGGAGGATATATATATATGTGAGGAGAGGATATGTCTATGACTGGAGGATATATATATGTGAGGAGAGGATATGTCTATGACTGGAGGATATATATATGTGAGGAGAGGATATGTCTATGACTGGAGGATATATATATGTGAGGAGAGGATATGTCTATGACTGGAGGATATATATATATATATGTGAGGAGAGGATATGTCTATGACTGGAGGATATATATATATATATATGTGAGGAGAGGATATGTCTATGACTGGAGGATATATATATATGTGAGGAGAGGATATGTCTATGATGGATGATATATATATATGTGAGGAGAGGATATGTCTATTGAAAGGTTCTCTGTCTTTTCCGTACCCCTGGTACTAGGTCCAATTTGGCTTAAGGCTTGTACTGGCCAGGAGAGCGTCTTGTCAGGTGTGGAAAAAATACATGCACACAAGGTACCCTCTAAGTACGCTCTGTTTTACTATTTGCCAACGTTCATATATATATATACCATGTTGCTTAATAGTTACAAGTCAGCAGAACACAAGAACAGGATGTACGTGCACAACAGTTAGGAATCAGCAGTTGAGAAAACGAGAAGTACGGTACGAGCCTTGCGGTTACAAAAGGCAGAATTAAAATATATCATACAGTATTACAGAATTAAGATATACATCATACAAGATTACAGATCTGTATTATTATATCAAGACCCTTGTATCCTTCAATCCCCTCTTAAAACCAGTTGTCACTTTAGACAACTTGGTTTTTCTTGTTTTCTATTTTCTTTTGAAAAGTCTTTAGGTAGGCATTATAGCCTTCTGCTAAGTGATGGTGAAGTAGAGGGACTTGGGTGTCTGATGAGGTGGAGAGGAGGATTTTAGTATCTGCAGCAGGTCTTGGCTTGCAGCGTTTCATACATAAGAAAATAAGTTTTATTGACACATATACTATGAGGGCAATGACAGTAATGTGTATTATGAGCTGCAGAACGCCTCCTATCCATCCTCCTATGCCAGGTAGCGGGATTCAATATTGAAAAGGTATCCCCCCACCACTTATCCTTGTTGATTTCATTGTCTTTGGCATATTTGTCCCTTAATTTTTGTATGTTCTCAAGCTGGTGGTGCATCTGAATTGTTCCTGAAGTGTCTATGTAATGGCAACAAGTAGGACCTATGCAATAAGTCTTTAGGCATTTTTTTTTAAGTAACACCAGGAAGGTATCTGTCCTAATCTACCGCAGTAGCCCACATCTGGGTTATTCCATATTGGTTCAGTAAGTTGGTATTCTAACGTGTCATTGCATGGTTGGTGTCCTGTTATATTATAGCAGTCTACGTCTTGAGTAGCCTGAGTAAAGAGGGTGTTATTTGGCCACCTTGGGTCATGTAAGTACCTTTCTATCTGACTGGGTTTAAGAAGATCAGTACTTGCAGATGTCCTGTTAAAACTAACTTTTATTCCTTCTGTGGGGATCGCTCCTAGGTCTAGTATATGTGTGACCACTCGAGTTACCCAGGAACCCCCTTTGAAGACCAACATTTGGTGTGGTCCTGGGCCTGGGCTGCTTAAGTTTCCCTGCCACCATGGCTGCCCCACCCATCCTACTATAGGAATACCCACTGAGGTGTTTCAGTTCTTTGCATATGGTGTCTCGTTGTCAGCAAGCATGTCAAAACAGTCTCCCTGAAATAATACATATGAGGGCACAGGGATAGCAAAGTAGGGCATGCTTTGGGCAGACACAGGGGCATGGGTGCATATCCAACAATCCTTCGCAGTGTGGTTTTGTGCTAACATTATATGGTGTTTCAGGAACTTATCGTTTGGGTGTCTCTCTAATTCATTCTGCAGAGTCACCGTGGGGTGAATCAAAGTCAATAAAGTCATTAATGCAAACATCATGAGACTTAGTTTCTTCAACCATCTGCCAGAACAAGGCCAGGGCATCAGCGGGTACATCTTTCGGTAGGCTTTCAAGGTCAGGGCTGTCTGCCCCCGTTATTACCTCCTTTGGGTGATGTTGGACGAGTTTCATCCGAGAGGCGTGGATCCAAGAAGGGCTGTCTTCTGTGAGAACCGCCGTCCTCGTCACGGCAACAACTGTGGTTGGGGGTCCAAAGGTGAAGTCTCCGGGCTTCTTTCCTTTCGACAGAGTCTTAACCAGGACAGTGTCGCCTTCCTGGAACTGGTGTGTTGGTTCCTGTGGGAGAGAAGGAGAATTACAGACAACTTTTTGTTCTACTTTATCAAGGGTTTGGATAAGGTCTGTGACATATTGTTCCCTTATCTGGTCGAGGTCCCCTTCTTCTGTTATAAGTGGTCGTTAGGCCCATGGAGTCGGGAAAGGCCTACCCATGAGAATCTCAAAAGGGGAGAGTTGTAAAGTCTTATGGGGGGTCATTCTAATTTCTGAGAGTATGATGGGAAGGACTTGTTTCCACTTCTCAAAGGTGCTCCCTGTGGCCTACTCCGTGGAAATGAGCAATAAAACTGGGGCACTGTGTTGGGGTATGCATGGTGTCCCCTCTTTGCAGATCAATCCTGTTACAGGATTTTTCTGCAATACCGGATAACACCAATCATATTCCTCTTTTTTTGGGAACAGAGGACTGGAGAGAGAGAAGTGTTTGTGTCTTCGAGTGAAGAAGGTGTAAGAACTGGTAACATCAGTGAGACAGGTAGGTTGTCGTGTAGCAGCCAGTTGTGGTCTGCTAGAGCATTGCCCTTTGAAATGTGATCAGTCCCACGTGTGTGTGTGTGTGTGTCCTGCAGTGAATGAAGACTAATTGTGATGGTAGGGATGTCCGGCATCACATCATCATGAATTTTCAGGCCAACTAGTGCGCAGGGCCAGATGTAGGGGAGGCATACACCATTTTCAAGTATGGATTACTGAGGAGAATTGCCTCATATCCAGAGAGCCGTTGTGTTTACATGTGTTGTGTATGTAGGCCTTTAAAGGAGAGAGATAACATCATGAGAAGTGTACAAGGTAGTGTCATGTCCTAAAGTAAGGGTGGTAGCTTGTTCAACAATCATAGCACAGGCAGCAAGAGCTCGCAGACATGCCGGCATCCCCTGTACGGAGACCTTTGAGAAAAAAGGCACAAGGACGTAGTTTACCTCCATGAAACTGTGTCAGCACACCCGCCATGGTTTTACAATTGTCTCGTGCATACATGTGGAAAGGCAAATTGTAATCTGGGAGACCTAGCCCTGGACTTGTCATTAAAAGCTTTGTACATTTATGAGGACCATTTGATTAGATCCGGTTTGCCTGATAGGGTTGCATCTCTATGAGCAGTCGGGAATCCACTGTCTGCAGTAGTTTATCATACCCAAGAAAGATTGCGTTTCCTTCTGGGCGTGCGGGGTGACCAGGCCCGCTACAGACTGGACTCTAGACGTGCTCAACTCCCTTTTCCCTTTTGGCAGAACAAAACCCAGATATTCAACCTGTTCACAACACCATCCTCAAGGCAGGCCTCCTCAGAGTAACTACACAGTAACAAATCATCAACATATTGGAAGAGAACAGAACCCTGGGGGGTGTGCCATGATTTAAAAAGGCTTGGAGGACAATGCTGAACACAACTGGGGAATCAGCATACCCCTGGGGCATTGTACACCAGGTTAACTGTAGTCCCTCAAAGGAAAAAGCAAAAAGGAGTCTGGTCTCTTTGTCCACTGGGATCGAGAAGAAAGCATTCTTCAGATCGAGGACAGAAAAATGAGTTGCCTGTGCTGGGATTGATGACAACAGTTGAGCGACATCAGGAACTATAGGGGCAATAGGCACAATTAGTCTGTTGATGGCTCTCAGGTCTTGTACAAAACAGACAGTACCATTGGGTTTAGAGACAGTATGTTCCAAAACACAAGTTTGTAGGAAATGTTTGATTATAGGGCGGATACCTTTGATTTGTTTCCTGTGACAAGGGGTGCTGTTTATGGTAGACCGGGAGAATGTCTGGTTTGAGTCTTGCCTTGTATGGCGTACAGTCAATATGTCCTACATCATGGTCTCCATGTGACCAGACAATGGGGTCTACCTCAGGTGGGACTTGGGTCGGGGACATAACAGGATAATGTTAGTACCCTGCAGGTGTGACTATGGGTGCGAGGTCAGACGTGACATGTAACCTGGACTGGGATGAAGTGATATGTAATTTGAGTTTACATATGAGGTCTCTTCTCAGGAGGTTTACAGGGCATTCAGGTATGATGCGAAAGGAAGGGAAGGTTAAATGGTCACCCTCGGGGCATTGTGTATACAGGTGCTATGAACATACTAAATTTCAAACAGTAGACATATATATATATACGCATATATATATATATATATATATATATATATATATATATATATATACATATACATATATATCCCCTGAAAAACAAAATTACACCAGATCCGAAGAAGAAGAAGCTGTCATGCTCCCTGTAAACCCCGCCTTACTCCTCCCAAACCTCTATGTCACCAGTCACCGCCCCTTTGAGTCTGGCTTCTTGTCTTTCCCCAGTTCTGGTCAGTCACCATGAAACGTCTATTATCACATGTGTTACTGACAGTGTTACTTTACATCAAGAAACATACAAGAAACATGTAACCTGTAACAATACCGACATTTACAAATACTTAACGTACAACACACAGGGCCCACATTCTCACCAAAGATATAAAAATAAAAGTGTACACAGCTCTCTCAAAAATTTGAAAAATAATTATCTCCAATGCGCATTGTTTATAATCCAGTAAACCATTAGCTTGATTTTAAATGCCTAAAGTAACGTTTATCAATTAAATAGTGATCACTTTTTTTATTTATTTTATCTTCTTGGCCAAATTTCTTCTCTTATTACTCCAGTAATATAATAAGACAATTAATCGCATTTCCTGATACATTTTTTTTTTTTTTTTTTGCATCAACCCTGTGTTACTGTGAAGGCAAGAAATTAATGAAATATCATCAAATAGTTCAATTTAATACCACGTGAATATATTTTTCTTTTAACACCATTTTCATTACAACACAGGGAAAACATTCACTGGTCATTTTCTATACACTCCTGACTCATTAACACACCTCACACATATATAACATACTTTATATCATAAGAACCATCCTATAAACGCCATCATATGACCACATACACAGGGCTTTCCTAGCGATTTACCACATCACTCCATTCCATAGCATTGAACACTCATCTTCACTTCATTTATTCCAGCAGTGTCAGCTCTGCTCATCCTACATTCCTCACACTGCTTCACATGCTTTCTCCTTCACAAATCACCTGCTTTTCCACCAAAACGTTGAGTCTCTATTTCTGACAACAATTTCTAATCCTATCAAACAATTTACACAGCCCTTCATCAGAACGCCAACATGCTGTGAACCTTTTCCAAAATTCAGTAACAGTTTCACCTAGTTTTTGTTTGCATGCCACAGCAATAGGCAGTGATGATTTTTGTTTGAAAACTTGGTTAAGTTCCTCTTCTAATTCTCTCCATATACGCTCTCTACCCTTCTCGAGATTACAAATGTAGTTATTAGAGTGGGGGTCAGGGGGTATTTATCATTGGCCCCCTCCCTTGGGAATGGGCTGGAGTCCTTCATGAATTCTCACCTACCAGCTATATCATCTACCCATGGATTCACTAAGTCCCATCCTGTAGGGCTAAGTTGGGCCACATAAGCCTTACATGTTTCATTGGGAAGGGGAGGAGGATAGGACTTAGATGATTTGGAACCCATGTTCCGTAATTGGTGCAAAACCTCAATCTCTGGATTTGGCTGTACTGAACTCTGAAGGTTCCGACAATTCCTCTCAACAGAGTAGGGATTCTCTAATTTAATTGCACCAATCACTGAGCATGCACGGTATCTCTGAACAAACTGTCACTTGCTTTCACCACATCCCGGGTCAACAAGTTGCCTCTAGCCGGGAGGGTGGGGCGTCTTACAGATGTTTTGAGAACCAGCAGATTATTACTATTATTATTATTATTAGTATTAATATTATAACAGTTATATGCACCTTACTCTAGACATTAAAGCAATGGGTAGTATACTCACGTGTCTTCTTAAGCGTAAGGGGAAAAAAGGAAGTTACAAGTAAAACACTAAACAGAACTAAACAGAAATACAAGAAGTTTTTTGTAAGCGTTAAGCCAAATTGAAACAAGACAACCACCCTGGATTGTCAAATTACTCTTAGTTCCTCATTTCACCTGTTCCCTGAACAGAAGTCAAATACTGTAATTTTGTGTCCCAGACACGATATGAAAGTAACTCTTATACTTACTGGAATCGAGACGTGGCCAGTGCCCCCCGGGTCGACAATACCACACAAGGATATGGTTCTTACCGGTCCGGAGGATGACCCTCTCGATCCCGGACGAGCCCCCAGCTGAAAGGTTCTCTGTCTACTCAGTACCCCTGGTACTAGGTCCAATTTGGCTTAAGGCTTGTACTGGCCAGGAGAGCGTCTTGTCAGGTGTGGAAAAAATACATGCACACAAGGTACCCTCTAAGTACGCTCTGTTTTACTATTTGCCAACGTTCATATATATATATATATATATACCATGTTGCTTAATAGTTACAAGTCAGCAGAACACAAGAACAGGATGTACGTGCACAACAGTTAGGAATCAGCAGTTGAGAAAACGAGAAGTACGGTACGAGCCTTGCGGTTACAAAAGGCAGAATTAAGATATATCATACAGTATTACAGAATTAAGATATACATCATACAAGATTACAGATCTGTATTATTATATCAAGACCCTTGTATCCTTCATCTATGACTGGAGGATATATATATGTGAGGAGAGGATATGTCTATGACTGGAGGATATATATATGTGAGGGGAGGATATGTCTATGACTGGAGGATATATATATGTGAGGAGAGGATATGTCTATGACTGGAGTATATATATATGTGAGGGGAGGATATGTCTATGACTGGAGGATATATATATATATATGAGGAGAGGATATGTCTATGACTGGAGGATATATATATATGAGGAGAGGATATGTCTATGACTGGAGGATATATATATGTGAGGAGAGGATATGTCTATGACTGGAGGATATATATATGTGAGGGGAGGATATGTCTATGACTGGAGGATATATATATATATGAGGAGAGGATATGTCTATGACTGGAGGATATATATATATGAGGAGAGGATATGTCTATGACTGGAGGATATATATATGTGAGGAGAGGATATGTCTATGACTGGAGGATATATATATATGTGAGGAGAGGATATGTCTATGACTGGAGGATATATATATATGAGGAGAGGATATGCCTATGACTGGAGGATATATATATGTGAGGAGAGGATATGTCTATAACTGGAGGATATATATATATGAGGGGAGGATATGTCTATGACTGGAGGATATATATATATATGTGAGGAGAGGATATGTCTATGACTGGAGTATATATATACATATATATATATATATATATGAGGAGAGAATATGTCTATGACTGGAGGATATATATATATATGTGAGGAGAGGATATGTCTATGACTGGAGGATATATATATATATATATGTGAGTGGAGGATATGTCTATGATGGAGGATATATATATGTGAGGAGAGGATATGTCTATGACTGGAGGATATATATATATATATATATATATATATATGAGGAGAGAATATGTCTATGACTGGAGGATATATATATATATATATATATATATACATATATATACACAGATGGAAATGCGAGGACAGCACACCGGAGTAGTCCCACAGTGGATCAACAGTCCCAGTCGCAGACAGTATAGCCAATATCCAGAATGGGTATTAGGCAGCACACCAAGTAGTGTTCAAATCAAAGTGCGGTTTAATATCCCATATAAAGATACAACGTTTCGGCAGTATCACACTTGAGAAAGGCAGTGATACTGTGATACTGCCGAAACGTTGTATCTTGATATGGGATATTAAACCGCACTTTGATTTGAACACTACTTGGTGTGCTGCCTAATACCCATTCTGGATATATATATATGATAGAATTGGGTAGAGGAGACTCCATTTTTGTGTTCAAAGACTCCATTTTGTATGAAGACTTGATTATTCTCGGTCTAAGTGACTGTATTCTATCTTTCTTTTTTTTTTCTACATAACAAACTTTAAACTTTTGAACTAAGAGACGATGGGTACCTTATCTTCAAGAATGCAGACACTCTTATCTTTTTCTACCCCAGATGCGTTCTTGAAACAACGGTTCATTATATTTGAGCTTAAGCAATGTATATTTTGTATCTAACTTTCTTCTGCGAAAGATTTATGGTTTTCCTGTGTTTGTACAATGTAGAGTTTACTGCGCACGCCTAATTGAAAGTGGGGTATAAAATACTCCTGAAAAGAGGGCTAGGCCAGTTCTGCCTTCAGCTTACAGAGACAACACTTGTGTTTGTGTCGTGATTTTGAATGACAGGTAGTGTTGGAAGGAACGTTGGGTGACTGCAGC
Organism: Hyla sarda; assembly: GCF_029499605.1. Taxonomy (NCBI): domain Eukaryota; kingdom Metazoa; phylum Chordata; class Amphibia; order Anura; family Hylidae; genus Hyla; species Hyla sarda. Next base: position 711,156 of record NW_026610561.1, read on the forward strand.
CCCATACAGGCTTTCCACACACAAATTGGGCATCCGCCGACAGAAGACGTCTCGGCCTTTGGGGTCGATCCTAACAATATATATATTTCTCTATCGGCTCCATTGGGGACACAGACCATGGGTGTATGCTGCTGTCTCTAGGAAGTATGACACTATGGCAACAAAGAAGTCGGCTCCTCCCAGCAGGGTATACCCGCCACCAGGCCCTGAGCTAATCAGTTTTAGGCTTAGTGTCTAAGGAGGTGGACATGGGCTGGAGATCTCCAGACCAGGTCTTATGTTTTATTCTTTTCCTAGATTTAGGGATGTGTTAGATTTTTTATTCCATTTTCTTTCCTGTTTTCTGGTGGGGACTCAGGAACTGCGGCTCACTGTTTCCCCATTGCGAGTAAGGGGGCACAGACATTGCGTATATGCGCTGTTCACCACCTTTCGCCAACGGTCAGCGCTTGGGTTTGTACCTCATGGGTCCGGGTCATCTCCCTGCTCGCCTCGCTTGCTCATGGTAGCCCGGCATGATGCAGGTGATAAAGCTGGCTGAAGACTTCATAGGAAGACTCCATGAGGTAAGTTCTGACTGAGGTGAGTATATTTCCCTTTCTCCTTAGGTGCAGATTTGCAACATCTGGAGACCCTCAGTTTTTGGCCCACCTTTCTCATGGGTCTAATGGGGCTGGCCTGGACAGGGGGTCCTTTATTACTGGGGTGAGCAGTGGCAGTTTGGAAGGGGCACAGCTTTCCTCACTTTATTCGTGTGTGTGTGTGTGTGCGTGTGCGTGTGTGTGTGTGTGTGTGAAATGACTGTGTGTCTGTTTTTTACATTGAAGCGTCTGACAGCCGCATCGTTCTTCTATGCGGGCGCTCTGAGCGCCGGCTTACTTTCACTTTCAGCAGCGGCTGCTGCCGGTGGCATCTAGTCCGCTCAATTCCCCGCGAGCGCACATGCATTTGCATATGCGCTCGGGGAAAGGAGCAGGTGCCATTACGGGACTTCTAGTTAATACTAGCGATGCACGCGATTATGGTGGCAGGGGCCAATCAGCGGTGCCCCCTGCTCCTAACACGCCCCTCCCTTGCTATTGGCCGGCATTTCTCCTCTCTTACAGCCTGGAGACCACCACGGGTTGGAGTCCCGGGGTGGGACAGAGTGTTACAGTGTTGTGGTTTATGTCACCAAAGATATATATAACCCTACATATATAGTAGGTAAGGGTATGTATTTGCACTTATAACACCAAAAAGAGAACCATACCACAAATTAAACAGAAAAGTAATAGAATGTACAAAATAAACTTTATTAATACAATTTAGTAATAAAAAATAGATATTAGAATTAAAACAAAAATGGATAGGCACTAGTGGACATACAAAGATATAGGACAATGGTAGGACCCAAATACAAGGAGTAAATGCCACAGTAGCTGGTAGGATACAAGAATAATACCTGCCAAAAGTATACAATAAAGGGTGCCAAACCATACCTACACCTGAACCCCAACGATCGTTACGCTATTATGCCGCTTCTTCAGGGGGCGTGACTAACCTGAGAGAGTCTGTAACCTTTATATCCTGCCCTAACCAATGGGATCCTCCATATTATGATCGGCATCTATATACACCAATTGTAGCATAGCCCATAGTTTACAAACAGGTGCTTCCTCTAACCTCACTTCCTATTGTACCTGAGAGCACATACCTCAGTGGCGTGCTCTCCAGCGTGGAACACAGGGATCCCTGTAATGCGCGGGCGCAACCGGAAGTCTCTAGTGCGTCCGCGATAGTGACATGTCACATGATCGCAATGTGCGGTCACATGACCTGTCAACACAAGATCGCTGGAGGCACACACACCATGAGCAGGCGCAGCCAGAAATCTCCAGCGCGGCTGCATTGACAACATGTCACGTGACCGCTAAGTGTAGTCACATGATAGGGTCTCAGCCGAAAAAATAACTTTATTGATAACAGACAGTAGTCGCAAGCGCAGAAACCTGACACCAATAATACAGCAAACCACCAAGTGAGTAACCAAACAAACTAGTGAATAAGTGAAGGTGACTAAAAGTAACAAGTGATAGGTGAATAAATAATTACAGCATACATATATAATAATATATAATGGCCAACAACCTGAGAAAATTAGACAAAGTAAATAGAAGAAAATAAAATGAAACAATAAATATACCTGAAAACAATAATTAGAATAAAATAATATTAAACATAATAAAAAATAGTAATTAATAATAATAAAAAAAAATTATATATAAATAAATAATATACAAATTACATTATATATATATATATATATATATATATAAATATATAATAAAAGAAAACATATGATTAACTCAATAGCAGATAAGGAACAATAGAACCCTATCATATGTGCAAATTGTGTATTGTAGTACATATAAATGTATGAGATAAACATGCATAAATATTAGTAACCAAATTCATGACTCAGAAAAGGCGTGAAGGGGTGTAATTGATACATACAAATTAAAATTGGAAAAAAAAAATTTTTTTAAAAGGGGGAAAAATGGAAAAAGAGCAAAATCAATAATTAGAGGATGTATAATTAATTATGTGAATACACAGCTAATATGTGTGTGGAAATATAAACATGTACATAAATAGTATACATGAATAATGTGCAAAAAGGCAAATGTGAATAATTGAGTGTAAATCATAACGTAGAGTACATTCCACGCCGGAGAGCACACCAGAGGTATGTGCTCTCAGGTACAATAGGAAGTGAGGTTAGAGGAAGCACCTGTTTGTAAACTATGGGCTATGCTACAATTGGTGTATATAGATGCCGATCATAATATGGAGGATCCCATTGGTTAGGGCACGATATAAAGCTTACAGACTCTCTCAGGTTAGTCACGCCCCCTGAAGAAGCGGCATAATAGCGAAACGATCGTTGGGGCTCAGGTGTAGGTATGGTTTTGCACCCTTTATTGTATACTTTTGGCAGGTATTATTCTTGTATCCTACCAGCTACTGTGGCATTTACTCCTTATACTTGTATATTTTGATGTATTTGGGTCCTACCATTGTCCTATATCTTTGTATGTCCACTAGTGCCTATCCATTTTTGTTTTAATTCTAATATCTATTTTTTATTACTAAATTGTATTAATAAAGTTTATTTTGTACATTCTATTACTTTTCTGTTTAATTTGTAGTGTTGTGGTTTAATTTTAAAATAGGTCCATTGTGGTCTATGGGGATCTCAAGGCATGTGAAACTGTAAGATAAGCAGACTGTATTAGCAACACAATGAAATGGAACGCAGTTTTGGGTGAGAGAGGCCCAGAGCTGCCTCCCTCTAAACAGTTAACTGGAGTGTTAGCCACTCATTTTAATCTGTTAATAGTGTAACTCTAAACTGTCTGGTTCTGCTGAACCACTTGTTCTGCCTGCTCCACTGCTCCCCCAGACCTCCCTGCTACTCTACCCCGGTTCTTCTTCCAGACCCGGTGGGTTCGGCTGCCCCTCCAGCCTGGGTTCCCTCCCTCTCCCAGTCTATATCCTACTTGGCTCAGGTCTCCCGTTATGTGGTGACTGCCTTGGAGAGGCCCTCCCTACACCGGCCCTCCGGAGGGTCCCGCTCTCCCCTTATTCTGACGCTCTCGCAGCATCATAGGGGTGTGTCATCTGACTCATCCCCCGAGTCTTCTGGCAGGCACGGGCGCTCCCCTCGCAGGCATCACCCCGTTACTCCGACCTGTAGCAAGCGTCGCTCCTCTAGAGAATGCTCCCAGGGTTGCCGCTCTGGCTCTCCAGACCCGCGTACCAGGTCGGTCTCTCACGTTCCCATTCACCTGGAGAACTTGTGGAAGAAGTTTCTGATTCGGCCTCCGACTCAGAGGACAGCACGGATGTGCCTGATGTGGTGTACTCAGTGGTTGCGGCCATAAGAGACACCTTCCATCTAAAAAGGACCCAGGAACTTCGGACGTGGCTCCAGAAGTCTCCTTTCTTTGTGCCCGACCGGCACTCAAGACTTTCAGTTCTCACGCTGAATTTTACGCCCTGCGGGTATCCGCCTGAAGTCACCCTGACAAGAAGTTTCAGGAAACGAAGAAGGTTCAAGCGCGGTATTCCTTCGCCAAGGACCTCATTGCTGTCACGATGCCGGCTGGCAGGTAGTGGATCCTCTGTGCCAGAGAGGGATTGGCGTGGACCGTGCTAGTGGACCGGTTCTAAGCCACTACTGGTTTTCACCAGAGCCCGCCGCAAAGCGGGATGGTCTTGCTGCGGCGGTAGTGACCAGGTCGTATCCACTAGCAACGGCTACCTCTCTGGCTGCTGAAGATAGGCGCGGTACAAGGGAGTAGGCAAAGGCAAGGTCGGACGTAGCAGAAGGTCGGGGCAGGCAGCAAGGATCGTAGTCAGGGGCAACGGCAGAAGGTCTGGAAACACAGGCAAGGAACACACAAGGAACGCTTTCACTGGCACTAAGGCAACAAGATCCGGCAAGGGAGTGCAAGGGAAGTGAGGTAATATAGGGAAGTGCACAGGTGATTACCCTAATTGGAACCACTGCGCCAATCAGCGGCGCAGTGGCCCTTTAAATCGCAGAGACCCGGCGCGCGCGCGCCCTAGGGAGCGGGGCCGCGCGCGCCGGGACAGAACAGACGGGGAGCGAGTCAGGTAGGGGAGCCGGGGTGCGCATCGCGAGCGGGCGCTACCCGCATCGCGAATCGCATCCCGGCTGGCAGCGGGATCGCAGCGCCCCGGGTCAGAGGACGTGACCGGAGCGCTGCAGCGGAGAGAGAGAAGCGAGCGCTCCGGGGAGGAGCGGGGACCCGGAGCGCTCGGCGTAACAGTACCCCCCCCCTTGGGTCTCCCCCTCTTCTTAGAGCCTGAGAACCTGAGGAGCAGACTTTTGTCTAGGATGTTGTCCTCAGGTTCCCAGGATCTCTCTTCAGGACCACAACCCTCCCAGTCCACTAAAAAAAAATTTTTTCCTCTGACCTTTTTGGCAGCTAAGATTTCCTTGACCGAGAAGATGTCCGAGGAGCCGGAAACAGGAGTGGGAGGAACAGATTTGGGAGAAAAACGGTTGAGGATGAGTGGTTTGAGAAGAGAGACGTGAAAGGCATTAGGGATACGAAGAGAAGGAGGAAGAAGAAGTTTATAAGAGACAGGATTAATTTGACGCAAAATTTTGAAAGGACCAAGATAGCGTGGTCCCAACTTGTAGCTAGGGACACGGAAGCGGACATATTTAGCGGAGAGCCATACCTTGTCTCCAGGGGAAAAAACGGGAGGAGCTCTTCTTTTCTTATCCGCGAATCTCTTCATGCGTGAAGAAGCCTGTAAGAGAGAATTTTGGGTCTCTCTCCATATGATGGAAAGGTCACGAGAAATTTCATCCACAGCGGGCAGACCAGAGGGCAAGGGAGTAGGGAGGGGGGGAAGAGGGTGACGGCCGTACACCACGAAAAATGGGGATTTGGAGGAAGATTCAGAGACCCTGAAGTTATACGAGAATTCGGCCCATGGGAGAAGATCTGCCCAGTCATCCTGGCGGGAGGAAACAAAATGTCGCAAATAATCACCCAAGATCTGGTTAATTCTTTCTACTTGTCCATTGGACTGGGGATGATATGCAGAAGAAAAATTTAATTTAATCTTGAGTTGTTTACAGAGAGCCCTCCAGAATTTAGACACGAATTGGACGCCTCTATCCGAGACAATCTGCGTAGGCAACCCGTGAAGACGAAAAATGTGTACAAAAAATTGTTTAGCCAACTGAGGCGCAGAAGGAAGACCAGGAAGAGAGATGAAATGTGCCATTTTGGAGAATCGATCAACGACCACCCAAATAACAGTGTTGCCACGGGAAGGGGGTAAATCAGTAATAAAGTCCATACCAATCAGAGACCAAGGCTGTTCGGGGACAGGCAGAGGATGAAGAAACCCAGCGGGCTTCTGGCGAGGAGTCTTATCCCGGGCACAGATAGTGCAGGCTCGCACAAAGTCCACAACATCCGTCTCCAGAGTCGGCCACCAATAGAAGCGGGAGATGAGTTGCACAGATTTCTTGATACCCGGATGACCTGCGAGATGGGAGGAGTGACCCCACTTGAGGATTCCGAGGCGTTGGCGAGGAGAAACAAAGGTCTTTCCTGGAGGGGTCTGCCTGATGGAGGCAGGAGAAGTGGAGATCAGGCAGTCAGGTGAAATGATGTGTTGCGGAGAGAGTTCAACTTCTGAGGCATCCGAGGAACGAGAGAGAGCATCGGCCCTAATGTTCTTATCGGCAGGACGAAAGTGAATCTCAAAATTAAATCGGGCAAAGAACAGAGACCACCGGGCCTGGCGAGGATTCAGCCGTTGGGCAGACTGGAGGTAGGAGAGGTTCTTGTGGTCGGTGTAGATAATAACAGGAGAACTTGATCCCTCCAGCAGATGCCTCCATTCCTCAAGTGCTAATTTAATGGCTAGAAGCTCTCGATCCCCGATGGAGTAGTTCCTCTCCGCTGGAGAGAAGGTCCTAGAGAAAAAACCACAAGTGACAGCATGCCCGGAAGAATTTTTTTGTAGGAGAACAGCTCCAGCTCCCACAGAGTAGGCATCAACCTCCAATAGGAAGGGTTTGGAAGGGTCAGGTCTGGAGAGGACGGGAGCCGAAGAAAAGGCAGACTTGAGTCGTTTAAAGGCGTCTTCTGCTTGAGGAGGCCAGGACTTGGGATCAGCATTTTTTTTGGTTAAAGCCACGATAGGAGCCACAATGGTAGAAAAATGTGGAATAAATTGCCTGTAATAATTGGCGAACCCCAAAAAGCGTTGGATAGCACGGAGTCCGGAGGGGCGTGGCCAATCTAAGACGGCAGAGAGTTTGTCTGGATCCATCTGTAGTCCCCGGCCAGAGACCAAATATCCTAGAAAAGGAAGAGATTGGCATTCAAACAGACATTTCTCGATTTTGGCATAGAGTTGGTTGTCACGAAGTCTCTGAAGAACCATACGGACATGCTGGCGGTGTTCTTCTAGATTGGCAGAAAAAATTAGGATATCGTCCAGATATACAACAACACAGGAGTATAACAGATCACGAAAAATTTCATTGACAAAGTCTTGGAAGACGGCAGGGGCGTTGCACAGGCCAAAGGGCATGACCAGATACTCAAAGTGTCCATCCCTGGTGTTAAATGCCGTTTTCCACTCGTCCCCCTCTCTGATGCGGATGAGGTTATAGGCGCCTCTTAAGTCCAATTTAGTAAAGATGTGGGCACCTTGGAGGCGATCAAAGAGTTCAGAGATGAGGGGTAAGGGGTAGCGGTTCTTAACCGTGATTTTATTAAGACCGCGGTAGTCAATGCAAGGACGTAGGGAGCCATCTTTTTTGGACACAAAGAAAAATCCGGCTCCGGCAGGGGAGGAGGATTTACGGATAAAGCCCTTTTTTAGATTCTCCTGGACGTATTCGGACATGGCAAGAGTCTCTGGGGCAGAGAGAGGATAAATTCTGCCCCGGGGTGGGGTAGTACCCGGGAGGAGGTCGATAGGGCAATCATAAGGCCTGTGAGGAGGTAGAGTCTCAGCTTGTTTTTTGCAGAAAACATCCGCGAAGTCCATATAGGCCTTAGGGAGACCGGTTACTGGAGGAACCACAGAGTTACGGCAAGGGTTACTGGGAACCGGTTTTAGACAGTTCTTGGAACAAGAGGACCCCCAACTCTTGATCTCCCCAGTGGACCAATCCAGGGTTGGGGAATGAAGTTGAAGCCAGGGAAGTCCAAGGAGAATCTCCGAGGTGCAATTGGGGAGGACCAAAAGTTCAATCCTCTCATGATGAGATCCGATGCTCATAAGAAGGGGCTCCGTGCGGAAACGTATGGTACAGTCCAATCTTTCATTATTTACACAATTGATGTAGAGGGGTCTGGCGAGACTGGTCACCGGGATGTTGAACCTGTTGACGAGAGAGGCCAAAATAAAATTTCCTGCAGATCCAGAGTCCAAGAAGGCCACTGTAGAGAAGGAGAAGGCAGAGGCAGACATCCGCACAGGCACAGTAAGACGTGGAGAAGCAGAGTAGACATCAAGGACTGTCTCACCTTTGTGCGGAGTCAGCGTACGTCTTTCCAGGCGGGGAGGACGGATAGGACAATCCCTCAGGAAGTGTTCGGTACTAGCACAGTACAGGCAGAGGTTCTCCAAACGGCGTCGTGTCCTCTCTTGAGGTGTCAGGCGAGACCGGTCGACCTGCATAGCCTCCACGGCGGGAGGCACAGGAACAGATTGCAGGGGACCAGAGGAGAGAGGAGCCGAGGAGACGAAACGCCTCGTGCGAACAGAGTCCATATCTTGGCGGAGTTCCTGACGCCTTTCAGAAAAACGCATGTCAATGCGAGTGGCTAGGTGAATAAGTTCATGTAGATTAGCAGGAATTTCTCGTGCGGCCAGAACATCTTTAATGTTGCTGGATAGGCCTTTTTTGAAGGTCGCGCAGAGGGCCTCATTATTCCAGGACAATTCTGAAGCAAGTGTACGGAATTGTACGGCATACTCGCCAACGGAAGAATTACCCTGGACCAGGTTCAACAGGGCAGTCTCAGCAGAAGAGGCTCGGGCAGGTTCCTCAAAGACACTTCGGATTTCCGAGAAGAAGGAGTGTACAGAGGCAGTGACGGGGTCATTGCGGTCCCAGAGCGGTGTGGCCCATGACAGGGCTTTTCCGGACAGAAGACTGACTACGAAAGCCACCTTAGACCTTTCAGTGGGAAACAGGTCCGACATCATCTCCAGATGCAGGGAACATTGGGAAAGAAAGCCACGGCAAAACTTAGAGTCCCCATCAAATTTATCCGGCAAGGATAAGCGTATTCCAGGAGCGGCCACTCGCTGCGGAGGAGGTGCAGGAGCTGGCGGAGGAGATGACTGCTGAAGCTGTGGTAGTAACTGTTGTAGCATAACGGTCAGTTGAGACAGCTGTTGGCCTTGTTGCGCTATCTGTTGTGACTGCTGGGCGACCACCGTGGTGAGGTCAGCGACAACTGGCAGAGGAACTTCAGCGGGATCCATGGCCGGATCTACTGTCACGATGCCGGCTGGCAGGTAGTGGATCCTCTGTGCCAGAGAGGGATTGGCGTGGACCGTGCTAGTGGACCGGTTCTAAGCCACTACTGGTTTTCACCAGAGCCCGCCGCAAAGCGGGATGGTCTTGCTGCGGCGGTAGTGACCAGGTCGTATCCACTAGCAACGGCTACCTCTCTGGCTGCTGAAGATAGGCGCGGTACAAGGGAGTAGGCAAAGGCAAGGTCGGACGTAGCAGAAGGTCGGGGCAGGCAGCAAGGATCGTAGTCAGGGGCAACGGCAGAAGGTCTGGAAACACAGGCAAGGAACACACAAGGAACGCTTTCACTGGCACTAAGGCAACAAGATCCGGCAAGGGAGTGCAAGGGAAGTGAGGTAATATAGGGAAGTGCACAGGTGATTACCCTAATTGGAACCACTGCGCCAATCAGCGGCGCAGTGGCCCTTTAAATCGCAGAGACCCGGCGCGCGCGCGCCCTAGGGAGCGGGGCCGCGCGCGCCGGGACAGAACAGACGGGGAGCGAGTCAGGTAGGGGAGCCGGGGTGCGCATCGCGAGCGGGCGCTACCCGCATCGCGAATCGCATCCCGGCTGGCAGCGGGATCGCAGCGCCCCGGGTCAGAGGACGTGACCGGAGCGCTGCAGCGGAGAGAGAGAAGCGAGCGCTCCGGGGAGGAGCGGGGACCCGGAGCGCTCGGCGTAACAATTGCTCGGTGGACCTCCTCTCCAACTGTGGATCCGCCGGTCTCCCGCCTCTCTAAGGCGCCTACCCGGCTGTTGGTTGATGCGGCTGCCTTCAAGAATCTAGCGGACATAAAGGTGGATACTTTGGCCTGCTCTGCCTTTGAGGCAGCAGGTTCTTCCTGCTTTTGCTTCTGCCTGGGTGTCAAAGGCCTTTTTAGTATGGTCTTCCAACTCCGCCAGGGTAGTCTTCAAGATCCCTCCGGAGGATTTATTTAATCTAGCTCTCTGATGCTCCGCAGCCAGAGATTTTTCTGTGTTCTGCTTCCATGTGCAGCCACTGTGCTGTCTTTACTACAAGCTACCTGGTAGCCACCGTCCCTTCATGTGGCTTTAAGCCTGGAATGCGGACGCCACCTTCAGGAAGTGAGGCGACGGGCGGAAAAAGAGTTCTTTATTACCTCTGGTAAGACTCACAGAACAGCTTTCTGTCGTAAGTCCTCCTTCCGGTTCTGCGGACCTTTGGTACCAACAAAGGGTCCAGCCAGGTGCCTTCATGGGAAGAGGGCTACTCTTTCCGATCCCATTACTCCAGGAAGTCGGCTATCCGTTCCAGCCATTTGGCGGCCCCATCAGGCACCCGTAGGCCTTCCTCGGCCTGAAGGGTCGCCCCCGACCCGCCGACCTCTCTCGGGTGGTTGGTCGCCTCTTACCCTCTGGGATGCCTGGACATGCAGCTTCAGGGGAACGTTTTCGAGGTTTATTCCAACCTCTTTGTGGTCTCCAAGAAAGGCGTTTCTGTTTGCCCAGTCTTGGTTCTCGAGTATCTCAGCCAGCATCTTGCGTTCCCATCCCGAATGGAGTCTCTCCGTTCGGTGCTGGCGTCCATGGTTCAAGGGGAGTTTTCGTTCCTCGGTGGACATCAAGGATGCCTGCCTCCACATCGCATTGTTTCCCGGTCATCAGCGGTCATTTTCTATTGTGGCTATCCATTTCGGTCTGGCCACTTCTCCGCAGACCTTTACCAAAGTCCTGGCACCTGTAATAGCCTTTTTACGGACAACAGTTGTTTCCGTGATTCCTTATTTGGACTACCTCCTGATCTGAGCTCCAGCCAGGACCCAGATCCTGGAGAGTCTTAGTCTCAACCTCCAGACCTTGTCTCACTTTGGTTGGATGGTCACTTGGGACAAGCCCAACTGTTCTCCTGGGGCTCCAGTTCGATGCCGCCTCTGTCCGCTTTCGACTCCGCCGACTCTTTTCAAGAGTCTGATGACTTCGGCTCCCTGCTCCAGTTTCCATTCGCTTTTGCATTAATGTCCGGGGTCGATTGGTGGCGGCCGTGGAGGCCGTGCCATTTGCCCAGTTTCATCACCGACCTCTTCAACTGGTGATTTTCTTCCGGTGGGACAGGTCTCCATTGTCTCTCGACCACAAGATCGTTCTCTCTCGTCAGTCTTGTCGGTCCTTTCTATGGGGGCTTTGTTTTCCCCCCTAATTTTTTTCGGGGGGTGTTTCTTCCTGTCCATCCCTGCCAGTCTGTCAGGCTGGGGAGGTGTTTTCAGGGACTGCCTGGCCTGGGGTCTTGGCCCGCCGAGAAGCTTTTTCCCCTTCAACATTTTGGGGCTTCTTTGCTTGCTTCTTGGGAATTTCCCTCCTGGGCGGAACTCAGGTTTCCGGCCATCTCAGTTATCTTCAGTCTGGCCGTCCCTGGGATGTGGTCTTCTCGGCCGGTCCTCAGTCGTCCAAGGCCACTGGTCCCTACATCCAGGGGTGTTTGCTGTGAGCTGCAACCCCTGGGGCGCTCCAGGCGTGGACCTCTGCTTGTCCCGCCACAACCGAAGTGTTCCTCTCTTTTGGTCGAGCCTTGCCCTACCTTGTCTATTTGGTGGTCGGGCTTTGCCCTACCTTATCTGTTTCCTCCCTTTCTTCTCTTTTCGGGGTCCTGAGGAAACTCACAGTGGGACGTTTCTGCCATTATAGTGGCCCAGCCTGGGCCCGACGGGCGTGGTACGTCGTCATGGTCAGGCTCCTGAACGACTTAATTTTGCGCCTTCCCTATCGTCCAGACCTCCTATCTCAGGTCTCCTGTGCCACCCCTATTACAGTCTCTGCTTTGACGGCATGGCGTTCGAGACCGCGGTTTTGAGAGTTGCGGTTTCTCTTCCCAAGTCATTCGCACCATACTCAGGGCTTGTAAGTCCTCCTCGGCAAAAAATTACCACCATACCTGGCGGTCTTATTTTAGTTGGTGTGAAGCTCAGGTCTTGTGTCCGGTTACCTTTTCGGTTTCCCGTCTTCTCTCTTTCTTGCAGTCGGAATTGGAACTGGGGTTGTCTCTCAGTTCCCTTAAGGGTCAGGTTTCGGCCCTTTCTATTCTTTTCCAGCGTCCTCTGGCTTCTAATTCTCATGTCTGGACCTTCCTTCAATGAGTAATACATGCTGCCCCTCCTTATCGGTCCCCTTCTCCCCCGTGGGACTTAAATCTGGTTCTGGGTGTCCTCGAAGGTTCCCCTTTTGAACCTCTTAGGGAAGTGTCCTTGCTCCTTCTTTCTTAGAAAGTGGCGTTTCGTATAGCTATCACCTCTATTCGGAGAGTGTCCGAATTGGCAGCTCTTTCCTGCCGTTCTCCGTTTTTGTTGATTCACCAGGACAAGGTAGTTTTCCAGCCAGATCCTTCTTTTTTGCCTAAAGTCGTTTTGGCTTTTCATCTCAATGAGGAATTCATCCTTCCGTCCTTTTGTTCCGCTCCTTCTCATCCAAGGAGCGTTTACTCCACAATCTGGCGGTGGTGCGGGCCGTTCGGTCCTACCTCTCTGTCACCGCTTCCTTTCGTCAGTGTGATCCTTTTTCTTCCTTACGGAAGGTCGTTGCAAGGGACAACCTGCTTCCAAGGCCACCATTTTTCGGTGGATCCGGTCTGCTATTTCGGAAGTCTATCACTGTAGGGGGAAGATCCCTCCCTTCAGGGTTTTGGCTCATTCTACCCGTTCTGTTGGGGCTTCTTGGGCTCTCCTGAACAAGGCCTCGGCCTTGCAGATCTGCAAGCGGATACCTGATCATCTTTGCATACTTTCTCAAGGTTTTTACTGGGTTCATACCTTCACATCGGCTGATGCTAGTCTGGGCCAGAAGGTATTGCAGGCGGCAGTGGTTCAGCCGTCCGCCTAACCGGGTTTTCTTCTTCCCACCCAAGGGACGGCTTTGGTACGTCCCATCGTCTGTGTCCCCCAATAGAGCCGATAGAGAAAAGGAGATATTTTATTACTTACCGTAAAATCTCTTTCTCGAAGGATCCATTGGGGGACACAGCTCCTGCACTTTTGGGTTTCTCATTGGTTCTCTGTCCTAGGGTGAATTTGGTTATACATATTTCTCTGGTTCTCGGACAGTTCATGTTTTCTTCTTGACCTGTCGGTCCTCTACTATTGCTCTGGAACTAAAACTGATTTGCTCAGGGCCTGGAGGCAGGTATATCCTGCTGGGAGGAGCCGACTTTTTTGTTGCCATAGTGTCATACCTCCTAGAGACAGCAGCATACACCCATGATCTGTGTCCCCCAATGGATCCTTCGAGAGAGATTTTATGGTAAGTAATAAAAAATCTCCTTATATGTGTGAGGAGAGGATATGTCTATGACTGGAGGATATGTATATGAGGAGAGGATATGTCTATGACTGGAGGATATATATATATATATATATATATATATATATATGGGGAGGATATGTCTATGACTGGAGGATATATATATGAGGAGATGATATGCCTATGACTGGAGGATATATATCTCAAAAGCTGGACTGAGAGCCGCTCACCATAAGCATTCCCACCACCTCTCCACCTGTGTCATGGGCCGACCAGTACCGCCTCAGGCTAATGTTTGTGCGAAAAGAACAATGAGGTCCGGCACTAGGTGGTTGCAGGTAAAAACAGTTTGTTGCTTTATTGAAGATATCGCAGTACAAAGCTGGAAGTCTGACGCATTTCGCAAAGATGCTTAATCGTAAACTGCCAAACAATCACAAAATACAACTTAAAATACAAAAGGTACAAGTCACATGACTGTCCTCGTCATCATTAGAATCATGCACATGTAAAACCCAGAATTGGAATCCATTATATCCTCACCATATGGTGTCTGTTCACATTGAACAAATACAATGCGCTGCGTTTAATTTTCTATGTCTATAACATTATATAATCGATACCCGAACCGGAAAAGGGTTATTTCTTATAATACATAGAGATATATATATCTCTCTATCTCCTTCTACCTTTTCTCGTTATTGTTTTAAAAACCGCAGTGCAAATAGTCTCAATGTGAACTAGACATATGACTTACATATATTTCTATACAAGTTGGGTCACCAAGAGGAGAAGATTGCATCAGTTGTTCATAGTGTTATGTGCGGGAAAGATGTATACATATTATTCTAGAATTGTAAAAAGAAAAAAGAGGAAACATTTCTGTCTAATAATAGAAGCAAGATGTAATTTATGTAATTTATATTTTTTGTATATTAAACCTCTTAAAGGGGTATTCCGCCCCTAGACATCTTATCCCCTATCCAAAGGATAGGGGATAAGATGTCAGATCGCCGCGGTCCCGCTGCTGGGGACCCCCGGGATCCCCGCTGCGGCACCGCGCTATCATTACTGCGCAGAGCGAGTTCGCTCTGCACGTAATGATGGGCAGTACAGGGGCCGGAGCATCGTTACGTCACGGCTCCGCCCCTCGTGACGTCACGGCCCGCCCCTTTTAATACAAGTCTATGGGAGGGGGCGTGGCGGTCATCACGCCCCCTCCCATAGACTTGCATTAAGGGGACGGGCCGTGATGTCACGAGGGGCGGAGCCATGACGTCACGCTGCTCCGTCCCCTGTATCGCCCGTCATTACGCACAGAGCGAACTCGCTCTGTGCTGTAATGATAGCGCGGTGCCGCAGCGCGGATCCCGGGGGTCCCCAGCAGCGGGACCGCGGCGATCTGACATCTTATCCCCTATACTTTGGATAGGGGATAAGATATCTAGGGGCGGAGTACACCTTTAAGAATTTTTCTGATGGTATGTTGTTGTTGCCAGTAATAGTTCTTTATTATTGTTTAAATTATTATATTATGCAGTTATTACTAATTTATTATTAACTTATATTCTATTATGTGTTTATTAATTGTTTTTAATTTTTTTTTTTATTATTATTGATTATTTTTTGTTTGTTAATTATTTTATATTTTCTTATTTTATGTTCTTTTGTTTATTTTTTTATTATTTTTTATTTTATTTTTTGTTATTTTATATTGCTTGCTTATATTTTTTGTTTATCGTTATTTTATTATTTTTTTATTTGTGTGTGTATATATATATATAGCCATTTCTATTTTAAGGGCAAGTCAACAACATATCCATTCTTTTATTTAATCCCTCTGGGTATCTAGTTCCTAAAAGAAACATCCAGTAGGTTTCACGTTTATACATTCTACTTTTGAGGTCACCGCCCCTCGGTCCCAGGGATATTTTTTCTATCCCTGATACACGGAGGCTTGTCACGTCACCTCCATGTATTTCTCTGAAGTGACGAGACAACATGGAGATGCCCGGTAAATTACTTCTAATATCTGACACATGCTTACGGAATCTCATCTTTAATGTATTGCCTGAACAACCAATGTATTGTAATTTGCAAGATGTACATGTTGCTACATATACAATATTTTTTGTATTACAATTTATATAACTCTGTATGTTATATGTCTTTCCCGTGGTACATGATGTCACCCGATCCGTGACGTCCATGTACTCACACGTTGGGCATCTATTGTGTCCCCATTTCCGGTTCCCCTTGGAGCTTAACCAATTTTGATCACTGTTTGATCACTGATTGCTGTAGTATCCAGGAGGGGCCCCTCCATAGGATCTAAAATATCTCCAAGTCTTTTTTTGAGCAAAAACAAGACAGCAAGTGATCAAAATTGGTTAAGCTCCAAGGGGAACCGGAAATGGGGACACAATAGATGCCCAACGTGTGAGTACATGGACGTCACGGATTGGGTGACATCATGTACCACGGGAAAGACATATAACATACAGAGTTATATAAATTGTAATACAAAAAATATTGTATATGTAGCAACATGTACATCTTGCAAATTACAATACATTGGTTGTTCAGGCAATACATTAAAGATGAGATTCCGTAAGCATGTGTCAGATATTAGAAGTAATTTACCGGGCATCTCCATGTTGTCTCGTCACTTCAGAGAAATACATGGAGGTGACGTGACAAGCCTCCGTGTATCAGGGATAGAAAAAATATCCCTGGGACCGAGGGGCGGTGACCTCAAAAGTAGAATGTATAAACGTGAAACCTACTGGATGTTTCTTTTAGGAACTAGATGCCCAGAGGGATTAAATAAAAGAATGGATATGTTGTTGACTTGCCCTTAAAATAGAAATGGCTATATATATATATATATATATATATACATACATACATACAAATAAAAATAAAATAACGATAAACAAAAAATATAAGCAAGCAATATAAAATAACAAAAAAGAAATAAAAAATTATAAAAAACAAACAAAGAACATAAAATAATAAAAAATTATAAAATCTAAAATAATTAACAAACAAAATAATCAATAATAAAATTAAAATAAAAAAAAACTAAATTAATAAACACATAACAATAGAATATAAGTTAATAATAAATTAGTAATAACGGCATAATATAATAATTGAAACAATAATAAAGAACTATTACTGGCAACAACAACATACCATCAGAAAAAATTCTTAAAGAGGTTTAATATACAAAAAATATAAATTATATAAATTACATCTTGCTTCTATTATTAGACAGAAATGTTTCCTCTTTTTTCTTTTTACAATTCTAGAATAATATGTATACATCTTTCCCGCACAGTCATGTGACTTGTACCTTTTGTATTTTAAGTTGTATTTTGTGATTGTTTGGCAGTCTACGATTAAGCATCTTTGCGAAACGCGTCAGACTTCCAGCTTTGTACTGCGATATCTTCAATAAAGCAACAAACAGTATTTACCTGCAACCACCTAGTGCCGGACCTCATTGTTCTTTTCATATATAAGGAGAGGATATGTCTGTGACTGGAGGATATGTGTGTATATATATATATATATATATATATATATATATATGGAGAGGATATGTCTATGACTGGAGGATTATATATATATATATATATATATATATATATATATATATAGTAAGGATTCCTCCTTGGGGATAGCTCCGGGATCATCCTGGACACTGCCACGGGACACGTTTCCACTCAATAAACCCGCAGACAATGGTTATTCATGCAAGACTGGCACCTTGCCAGCTTTATTTACACAGGTTGCAGGTGAAAAATAAACATAATGCAGGAACAAAATAAAATCCTAGACCGTCTGGTCACTGACTACACATATCAGCATGCCCCGACTACGAACTGGTGAGCTACCCTCAGCCAGTTAAACATGTGTCTCCTGCAACCTGTTACTCACAGTTCACACCACTTCTTGGACCACTCGCAGCGCCTTCTGCGTGTTACCTAAACAGGGCCCGTGTGTTTCCCCCTCTAACAGCCAGCATACTGTTTCCAGGGGAGAGCCCAGATTAGACTGAGTCTCCATCTCATATACACATCCCTTCCCTGCTGCTTCATTACTTAAGAAGCAGGTGAGAGAATCTTCAGGGTGAGCAAAAGGAAATACACCCTTTCCTTGCCACCTTATCAAATATCCCCCCCCCCCCCTTTGCTCAGACCACCGGGAAGGAGCACATGTATTTGAAAGGCAGAAACCATCTGCCTTTCCTTTCTCTTGGACAACTTTTGTCCCACAGTCTCTGAAGTCCTTGACTTTTTTTCTTCCGGACTTTTTCCAGCCACCAATTGCAAGTCTCTCAGTCACACCTCTCCAGTACCAGGTTCTTCACCCTGGTGTGGGAAGGTTTTTTGAAATTAAGGACCGATGCTTCTAACTTTTGTCTTCTTCTGGCTTGCCGGACCTCTGCCTCTGCTTTAGAGAATCTTTCGGCCTCAGTGGATTCACCAACCACTGTCTTGTTCTCTGTAGCTTCAGAGGACCTCCGACCCGGGTCCATCTCATTTTCAACATTAGAGGACTTCCCACCTTGTTTCACCACAGTTTTGACTTCAGTGGATTTCTCACATGGTTTCACCTCATCCCCTCCAGCTTTCTCTTCAGGGGCACCAGCTTCCTCAGGTTTGGCTTCAGAGTCTTTGGCTCCTTCAGATTCTTGTGTAGAATCAGCTTCTACTACTGTTTGGCTCTTCTCTGCAGCTTCTTCAGGCTTACTCTTCTCTTCACCTGTCGCTTCAGTTGTGCCATTCTCTTTACTCATAGCTTTTGAGGTTGACTCTGGTTTAGCTTCTGCTTCAGGTTTCTCTACCTCAGCATTACCTTCAGAATTTTTGGTCTGCTCAGGTTCATAGGATTTCCCACCTGACTTCTCCTTAGTCTCCACTTCAGAGGATTTCACACCAGGTTTCAGCTCAGTCCTAGCTTCAGAGGACTTCTTACAGGGCTTCGCCTCAATCTTAGCATTAGAGGTCTTTTTACCGGGCTTCAAAGAAAGCATCCCTGTATCCCGTAACTTCTGCCCCAGAAGCCTTTCTTGAGCCAATTCCACCATAGCTTGGTCTCTGCTCTCTTTTAGGACTTCCTGGTCTTCTTTTTCTCACATTTTCGCTGCTTACACTGGAGCTTAGCGGACTTCATCCTCTCACTGTCAAGTAACTCTGTCAAGTCCCTGACAGTATCTTCCAAAGACAGCAATTGTTTCCTCAACTGTTTATTGTCCGCCAGCACAGCCACCTGCTGGTAGAGTTGCGCTCCCAGCAAAACCAAGGCAGCTACGTGGGACCTTCTGCGTGTTTCGTTCTGCACTTCCAGGCTCTTTTTTAAGATCTTTATGTCATCTTCCAGCTTTATATATCTCAGCTGCTCACTCTTGAGCTTTGTGGAGATCATCTTCTCACTGTCCAGCAACTGTTTCTTTGTCTTCTCTAACTCATTGATAAATTTTCCCCTCTCACCAATCTGTTCAGATAGATCTGAGATCTCCTGTTGCAAGTTCTTGTTTTCATGTTTCATAGTCTCAACTTGTTCCAAGGCCTCCTCATACTGCTCACGGAGCAAGACATTGTCATGACGAGCAGATTGAAGAGCATGTGCAAGGGCATTCTTCACCTTGACTTCCTCCTCAAGTTGTCTCTTAGCTTTAGAGACACTCTCCAGATTGCTGGCAAGAGCCCAAGCTTCCATCTTCATCTCATTCTTCTCTTTTTCTATTTTTTCCATGGCTACCAGCCTAGCCTTGTGATCACTCTGCAGAGCCTGACATGCACCATGTAGAAGACTCACTTCTTCTTCCTGGAATGACATCCGCTGGGCCAGACTCTCCACTTCACTCTCCTTGCTGGTCACAAGACCCTGGGAGCGGGACAGTTCATCCTGCAGAGCCACGAACTCACTTCTGTGGTGCTCCATGACTTTTTCCAGCTGAAGCCTCGCTTCTTGCTCTTTTTTAAAGTCAGCAAGCGATTTGTCCCTCTCCTCTGTCAAGCGATGTACCTCTTTTTCTTTCTCCGTCAACTTCACAGAAACCATCTGCAGGGATTCTTCCAGATTCTGGATCTGCCCCAGTTTTTTCCAAGGCCATCTCGTCTTTTCCGAGACCTTTTACTGACAGCGATCACCTCACTCTCGCTGTTAGACCTTGAGACATCATCTGGTCCTCTGTCAGACACTCGACCCAGCTCTTCTCCATTTCTAGATGAAGTCTCCCCTTTTTTCGGGGTTGCGGCTACTTGTGCCTCATTATAGTCATCAACAACAGGTGCCACCAACACCTGGCACTCTTCATCTCCCACCACGTTGGCAACTCTGGAGACTCTCGCTAAACACTCATCGGACCAGCAATCCCTTGGTGGTAAGTTCGTTGCCCCTTGCAACAACTTCAATGGCTCTAGGCACCAGCGAATCCGTGTGATTCCCAAACAGTTCCTCTGAACTGTCTATTGGCTTCTTGGCAGACTTTTGTCTTGTCACAGTCTCTCCATGGCCTGGCAAAAACTACTAGGGCTCCTGGGTCTGCAACAATATCTGGTCCAGTGGTTCGGCCTTCCTGGTTACAAACCCTCTCTGGTCCAGACGCCACATCTCCTTCACTTAGGACTCTGTCTGTGACAGTAAGCGCAGCCCCCAGCTCCACTGGTATTCTCTTCCGGAGTTTTGGTTTTTCCGCAGCCATCTCCGTAGCTTCTATTCCAGTCACCTCTTTAACTTGACTCGTGCACTGTTCTTCAGCTCCCCTAGTGGTCTGACACACTCCCACCTGACCTATACCTAGGGTCTGCTGACACTCCCCATCCTCATCCTCTGCGGAGTTACTGTCCCCTGCTATGTGGTGTAAATCAAGTGTTGTGAGCCTATCAGGTGTTCCTGCTCTAGTCACCTGACTATCTTCCCACAACTGTTGAAAAGACGGAAAATCCTTCCCCAGCACTACTTCATACTCTAAGGTAGGCTCTATTGCAACCTTATGGTACCATAGGGAGTAGAAATACACACATTAACTGTTTTATAACCCCAAATACCGGCTTGTATAGACACTATAGCAGGGTCTGGCTTTCTGCAGCTGGTCTTTACCAGACTTATTACACATTTTGGATCTAACAAAACCCATCATCTTTTTACCTTCTATTTCCAGCTCACACAGGTTTTCTTTTGTCCTGCGAGAGGTGGGAATAGAACTCTTTACATCAGAACACATTAACATAAGTGTTCACACAGTCCAGTAGAGACCCCCCAGTCCTCACTACTTCCGGAACCTTTGGGTGTGAACTCTCCGGTGCACTCTCAGCATCCCACAGCTGCCAGAAATACGGAAAGTCTCTGCCCAGTACAATTTCCACTGTAAGTTCTGCACATACCTCCATCATATGGCTTACTGTCCCAAAACATGTATCAAAGGTAATTTGAACAGTCTTACCGGGCTCCGGGCGGGACTTCACAAAGGGAATTTCTGGCATTATCTGAAACACAGTCTTACGTCCATCCAAGTCCACCCACAGTGGGATTCCGCCCACCAACACCTCACGGAACCTTGGCTTCATCCTGGCGACCACCGGTTGTGGCCCACGTCGGTTGCCCCCAGCAATGGCCTGCCGATGTCCTTTTTCCAGAAAAAAAATCTCGATCTGTTGCCCATAGCAACGCTCCTCCACAGACACCATCCTGTGCTTGAACTCCTCTGCTGGTCTCCTCAGACTTGCAATCTTGCAGGGGGTTGCTCCTAGCAACGGCTCCTCTCCAACTCGCCCGTTGGTTGCCCTTGGCAATGGGTTGCCCTTAGCAACGGAGTGCCCGCATCCTCCACCAAAATGTAAGGATTCCTCCTTGGGGATAGCTCCGGGATCGTCCTGGACACATCCACGGGACACGTTTCCACTCAATAAACCCGCAGACAATGGTTATTCATGCAGGTCTGGCACCTCGCCAGCATTATTAGACAGGTTGCAGGTGAAAAACAAACATAATGCAGGAACAAAATAAAATCCTAGACCGTCTGGTCACTGACTACACATATCAGCATGCCCCGACTACAAACTGGTGAGCTACCCTCAGCCAGTTAAACATATGACTCCTGCAACCTGTTACTCACAGTTCACACCACTTTTTGGACCACTCGCAGCGCCTTCTGCGTGTTACCTAAACAGGGCCCGTGTGTTTCCCCCTCTAACAGCCAGCATACTGTTTCCAAGGGAGAGCCCAGATTAGACTGCGTCTCCATCTCATATACATCTCCCTTCCCTGCTGCTTCATTACTTAAGAAGCAGGTGAGAGAATCTTCAGGGTGAGCAAAGGAAATACACCCTTTCCTTGCCACCTTATCACAATATATATATATATATATATATATATATATGTGTGTGTGTGTGTGAGGAGAGGATATGTTTATGACTGGAGGATATGTGTATATATGAGAAGAGGTTATGTCTGACTGGAGCATATATATATATATATATATATATATATATATATATATGAGGAGAGGATATGTCTATGACTGGAGGATATATATATATATATATATATATATCCTCCAGTCATAGACATATCCTCCCTTCATATATATATATATATATATATATATATATATATCCACAAAAAAGCAGAAGCGGCACTCCAAAGTCACATCAAATAGTGGTTTATTCACTCATCTGTGAAAGCGACGTTTCGGCTTATCAATAAAGCCTTTCTCAAGCTTTTCTCAAGGCTTTATTGATAAGCCGAAACGTCGCTTTCACAGATGAGTGAATAAACCACTATTTGATGTGACTTTGGAGTGCCGCTTCTGCTTTTTGTGGATATTTCATTGGGGGTCGGTCTGCCCCTGAAGCTGAGCACCCAGACGGATCTGGAATCCTGCATCACGGTGCTTCTTCCTTCTTCTTCTTTTTATATATATATATATATATATATATATCCTCCAGTCATAGACATATCCTCTCCTCATATACATATATATATATATATATATATATCCTCCAGTCATAGACAGATCCTCTCCTCATATATATATATCCTCCAGTCATAGACATATCCTCTCCTCATATATATATATATATATATATATCCTCCAGTCATAGACATATTATCTCCTCATATATATGTGTGTGTGAGAGGGGAGGATATGTCTATGACTGGAGTGTGTGTATATGTGTTACGCCGAGCGCTCCGGGTCCCCGCTCCTCCCCGGAGCGCTCGCTACACTCTCGCTACTGCAGCGCTCCGGTCAGATCCACTGACCCGGTGCGCTGCGATACCGCCTCCAGCCGGGATGCGATTCGCGATGCGGGTGGCGCCCGCTCGCGATGCGCACCCCGGCTCCCGTACCTGACTCGCTCTCCATCGGTCCTGTCCCGGCGCGCGCGGCCCCGCTCCCTAGGGCGCGCGCGCGCCGGGTCTCTGCGATTTAAAGGGCCACTGCGCCGCTGATTGGCGCAAGTGGTTCTAATCAGTGTGTTCACCTGTGCACTCCCTATGTATACCTCACTTCCCCTGCACTCCCTCGCCGGATCTTGTTGCCATTGTGCCAGTGAAAGCGTTTCCTTGTGTGTTCCTAGCCTGTGTTCCAGACCTCCTGCCGTTGCCCCTGACTACGATCCTTGCTGCCTGCCCCGACCTTCTGCTACGTCCGACCTTGCTTCTGCCTACTCCCTTGTACCGCGCCTATCTTCAGCAGTCAGAGAGGTTGAGCCGTTGCTAGTGGATACGACCTGGTCACTACCGCCGCAGCAAGACCATCCCGCTTTGCGGCGGGCTCTGGTGAAAACCAGTAGTGACTTAGAACCGGTCCACTAGCACGGTCCACGCCAATCCCTCTCTGGCACAGAGGATCCACCTCCTGCCAGCCGGCATCGTGACAGTAGATCCGGCCATGGATCCCGCTGAAGTCCCTCTGCCAGTTGTCGCCGACCTCACCACGGTGGTCGCCCAGCAGTCACAACAGATAGCGCAACAAGGCCACCAGCTGTCTCAACTGACCGTGATGCTACAGCAGCTACTACCACAGCTTCAGCAATCATCTCCTCCGCCAGCTCCTGCACCTCCTCCGCAGCGAGTGGCCGCTTCAGCCCTACGACTATCCTTGCCGGATAAATTTGATGGGGACTCTAAATTTTGCCGTGGCTTTCTTTCTCAATGTTCCCTGCACTTGGAGATGATGTCGGACCAGTTTCCTACTGAAAGGTCTAAGGTGGCTTTCGTAGTCAGCCTTCTGTCTGGAAAAGCTCTGTCATGGGCCACACCGCTCTGGGACCGCAATGACCCCGTCACTGCCTCTGTACACTCCTTCTTCTCGGAAATTCGAAGTGTCTTTGAGGAACCTGCCCGAGCCTCTTCTGCTGAGACTGCCCTGTTGAACCTGGTCCAGGGTAATTCTTCCGTTGGCGAGTACGCCGTACAATTCCGTACTCTTGCTTCTGAACTATCCTGGAATAATGAGGCCCTCTGCGCGACCTTTAAAAAAGGCCTATCCAGCAACATTAAAGATGTTCTGGCCGCACGAGAAATCCCTGCTAACCTACATGAACTCATTCATCTAGCCACTCGCATTGACATGCGTTTTTCCGAAAGGCGTCAGGAGCTCCGCCAGGATATGGACTTTGTTCGCACGAGGCGTTTTTTCTCCCCGGCTCCTCTCTCCTCTGGTCCCCTGCAATCTGTTCCTGTGCCTCCCGCCGTGGAGGCTATGCAGGTCGACCGGTCTCGCCTGACACCTCAAGAGAGGACACGACGCCGCATGGAGAATCTCTGCCTGTACTGTGCCGGTACCGAACACTTCCTGAAGGATTGTCCTATCCGTCCTCCCCGCCTGGAAAGACGTACGCTGACTCCGCACAAAGGTGAGACAGTCCTTGATGTCAACTCTGCTTCTCCACGTCTTACTGTGCCTGTGCGGATATCTGCCTCTACCTTCTCCTTCTCTACTATGGCCTTCTTGGATTCCGGATCTGCAGGAAATTTTATTTTAGCCTCTCTCATCAACAGGTTCAACATCCCAGTGACCAGTCTCGCCAGACCCCTCTACATCAATTGTGTTAACAATGAAAGATTGGACTGTACCATACGTTTCCGCACGGAGCCCCTCCTAATGTGCATCGGACCTCATCACGAGAAAATTGAGTTTTTGGTCCTCCCCAATTGCACTTCCGAAATTCTCCTCGGACTACCCTGGCTTCAACACCATTCCCCAACCCTGGATTGGTCCACTGGGGAGATCAAGAGTTGGGGTTCCTCTTGTTTCAAGGACTGCCTTAAACCGGTTCCCAGTTCTCCTTGCCGTGACCCTGTGGTTCCCCCTGTAACCGGTCTCCCTAAGGCCTATATGGACTTTGCGGATGTTTTTTGCAAAAAACAAGCTGAGACTCTACCTCCTCACAGGCCTTATGACTGTCCTATTGACCTCCTCCCGGGCACTACTCCACCCCGGGGCAGAATTTATCCTCTCTCTGCCCCAGAGACTCTTGCTATATCTGAGTACATCCAGGAGAATTTAAAAAAGGGCTTTATCCGCAAATCCTCCTCTCCTGCCGGAGCCGGATTTTTCTTTGTGTCCAAAAAAGATGGCTCCCTACGTCCTTGCATTGACTACCGCGGTCTTAATAAAATCACGGTAAAGAACCGCTACCCCCTACCTCTCATCTCTGAACTCTTTGATCGCCTCCAAGGTGCCCACATCTTTACCAAACTGGACTTAAGAGGTGCTTATAATCTCATCCGCATCAGAGAGGGGGATGAATGGAAAACGGCATTTAACACTAGAGATGGACACTTTGAGTATCTGGTCATGCCCTTTGGCCTGTGCAACGCCCCTGCCGTCTTCCAAGACTTTGTTAATGAAATTTTTCGTGATCTCTTATATTCCTGTGTTGTTGTGTATCTGGACGATATCCTGATTTTTTCTGCCAACCTAGAAGAACACCGCCAGCATGTCCGCATGGTTCTTCAGAGACTTCGTGACAATCAACTTTATGCCAAAATGGAGAAATGTCTGTTTGAATGTCAATCTCTTCCTTTCCTAGGATACTTGGTCTCTGGCCAGGGACTACAAATGGATCCAGACAAACTCTCTGCCGTCTTAGATTGGCCACGCCCCTCCGGACTCCGTGCTATCCAACGTTTTTTGGGGTTCGCCAATTATTACAGACAATTTATTCCACATTTTTCTACCATTGTGGCTCCTATCGTGGCTTTAACCAAAAAGAATGCCAATCCTAAGTCATGGCCTCCTCAAGCGGAAGACGCCTTTAAACAGCTCAAGGCTGCCTTTTCTTCGGCTCCCGTGCTCTCCAGACCTGACCCATCTAAACCCTTCCTATTGGAGGTTGATGCCTCCTCAGTAGGAGCTGGAGCGGTCCTTCTACAAAAAAATTCTTCCGGGCATGCTGTTACTTGTGGTTTTTTTTCTAGGACCTTATCTCCGGCGGAGAGGAACTACTCCATCGGGGATCGAGAGCTACTAGCCATTAAATTAGCACTTGAGGAATGGAGGCATCTGCTGGAGGGATCAAGATTTCCAGTTATTATTTACACCGATCACAAGAACCTCTCCTATCTCCAGTCTGCCCAACGGCTGAATCCTCGCCAGGCCAGGTGGTCTCTGTTCTTTGCCCGATTTAATTTTGAAATTCACTTTCGGCCTGCCGATAAGAACATTAGGGCCGATGCTCTCTCTCGTTCCTCGGATGCCTCGGAAGTAGAGCTCTCTCCGCAACACATCATTCCTCCTGACTGCCTGATCTCCACTTCTCCAGCCTCCATCAGGCAAACTCCTCCAGGGAAGACCTTCGTCTCTCCACGCCAACGCCTCGGAATCCTCAAATGGGGTCACTCCTCCCATCTCGCAGGTCATGCGGGCATCAAGAAATCCGTGCAACTCATCTCTCGTTTCTATTGGTGGCCGACTCTGGAGACGGATGTTGTGGATTTTGTGCGAGCCTGCACTGTCTGTGCCCGGGATAAGACTCCTCGCCAGAAGCCCGCTGGTCTTCTTCATCCTCTGCCTGTCCCCGAACAGCCTTGGTCTCTGATTGGTATGGACTTTATTACAGACTTACCCCCATCCCGTGGCAACACTGTTGTTTGGGTGGTCGTTGATCGATTCTCCAAGATGGCACATTTCATCCCTCTTCCTGGTCTTCCTTCAGCGCCTCAGTTGGCAAAACTATTTTTTGTACACATTTTTCGTCTTCACGGGTTGCCCACGCAGATCGTCTCGGACAGAGGCGTCCAATTCGTGTCAAAATTCTGGAGGGCTCTCTGTAAACAACTCAAGATTAAATTAAACTTTTCTTCTGCCTATCATCCTCAATCCAATGGGCAAGTAGAAAGAATTAACCAGGTCCTGGGTGATTATTTACGGCATTTTGTTTCCTCCCGCCAGGATGACTGGGCAGATCTTCTACCATGGGCCGAATTCTCGTATAACTTCAGAGTCTCTGAATCTTCCTCCAAATCCCCATTTTTCGTGGTGTACGGCCATCACCCTCTTCCCCCCCTCCCTACTCCCTTGCCCTCTGGTTTGCCCGCTGTGGATGAAATATCTCGTGATCTTTCCACCATATGGAAAGAGACCCAAAATTCTCTCTTACAGGCTTCATCACGCATGAAGAAGTTTGCTGATAAGAAAAGAAGAGCTCCCCCCATTTTTTCTCCTGGAGACAAGGTATGGCTCTCCGCTAAATATGTCCGCTTCCGTGTCCCTAGCTACAAATTGGGACCACGCTATCTTGGTCCTTTCAAAATTTTGTGCCAGATTAATCCTGTCTCTTACAAACTTCTTCTTCTTCCTTCTCTTCGTATTCCTAATGCCTTTCACGTTTCTCTTCTTAAACCACTCATCCTCAACCGTTTCTCTCCCAAACTTGTTTCTCCCACTCCTGTTTCCGGCTCCTCGGACATCTTCTCCGTAAAGGAGATACTGGCCTCCAAGAAGGTCAGAGGGAAAACTTTTTTTTTGGTCGATTGGGAGGGTTGTGGTCCTGAAGAGAGATCCTGGGAACCTGAGGACAATATCCTAGACAAAACTCTGCTCCTCAGGTTCTCAGGCTCTAAGAAGAGGGGGAGACCCAAGGGGGGGGGGGTACTGTTACGCCGAGCGCTCCGGGTCCCCGCTCCTCCCCGGAGCGCTCGCTTCTCTCTCTCCGCTGCAGCGCTCCGGTCACGTCCTCTGTCGTAGAGTCATAGTCATAGACATATTATCTCCTCATATATATGTGTGTGTGAGAGGGGAGGATATGTCTATGACTGGAGTGTGTGTATATGTGTTACGCCGAGCGCTCCGGGTCCCCGCTCCTCCCCGGAGCGCTCGCTACACTCTCGCTACTGCAGCGCTCCGGTCAGATCCACTGACCCGGTGCGCTGCGATACCGCCTCCAGCCGGGATGCGATTCGCGATGCGGGTGGCGCCCGCTCGCGATGCGCACCCCGGCTCCCGTACCTGACTCGCTCTCCGTCGGTCCTGTCCCGGCGCGCGCGGCCCCGCTCCCTAGGGCGCGCGCGCGCCGGGTCTCTGCGATTTAAAGGGCCACTGCGCCGCTGATTGGCGCAAGTGGTTCTAATCAGTGTGTTCACCTGTGCACTCCCTATGTATACCTCACTTCCCCTGCACTCCCTCGCCGGATCTTGTTGCCATTGTGCCAGTGAAAGCGTTTCCTTGTGTGTTCCTAGCCTGTGTTCCAGACCTCCTGCCGTTGCCCCTGACTACGGTCCTTGCTGCCTGCCCCGACCTTCTGCTACGTCCGACCTTGCTTCTGCCTACTCCCTTGTACCGCGCCTATCTTCAGCAGTCAGAGAGGTTGAGCCGTTGCTAGTGGATACGACCTGGTCACTACCGCCGCAGCAAGACCATCCCGCTTTGCGGCGGGCTCTGGTGAAAACCAGTAGTGACTTAGAACCGGTCCACTAGCACGGTCCACGCCAATCCCTCTCTGGCACAGAGGATCCACCTCCTGCCAGCCGGCATCGTGACAATATGTATATATATATATATATATATATATATGTGTGTGTGTGTGAGGGAAGGATAAGAGATAGAGAGAGAGAAAGATTGCACAGCAAAAACAAAAAGAAACATAGCCAGCACAACTAATATATATATATATATATATATATATATATATATATATATATATATATATTATATATATATATTGTGTGTGTGTGTGTGTGTGTGAGGAGACAAGGGAGGAGCTCACCCATCATTGTGCTGCTAACGGGCGGAGCGCACCCATAATTGTGCTGCTGACAGGGGCAGAGTTTACCCATCATTGTGCTGCTGACGGGGCAGAGCTCACCCATCATTGTGCTGCTAATGGGAGCAGCTCACCCATCATTGTGCTGCTGACGGGGCAGAGCTCACCCATCATTGTGCTGCTAATGGGAGCAGCTCACCCATCATTGTGCTGCTGACAGAGGCAGAGCTCACCCATCATTGAGCTGCTGACAGATGCAGAGCTCACCCATCATTGTGCTGCTGACAGATGCAGAGCTCACCCATCATTGTGCTGCTGACAGATGCAGAGCTCACCCATCATTGTGCTGCTGACAGATGCAGAGCTCACCCATCATTGTGCTGCTAACGGGAGGAGCTAACCCATCATTGTGCTGCTAACAGAGGCGGAGCTCACCCATCATTGTGCTGCTAACGGGAGGAGCTCACCCATCATTGTGCTGCTAACAGAGGCGGAGCTCACCCATCATTGTGCTGCTAACGGGAGGAGCTCACCCATCATTGTGCTGCTAAAAGAGGCGGAGCTCACCCATCATTGTGCTGCTAATGGGAGCAGCTCACCCATCATTGTGCTGCTGACAGAGGCAGAAGCAGCTTGCCTCCCCCCTCCCATTGTATGTGTGCTCAGTCACGCTGGAGGGTACCTGGAAGGAGGCTGTGAGTCGACCGAATGCTGCCGTAATTGCCCACTGGCCCCTATTTTGCTTATCAAGCACAGGTAGGATTAGCGTTAGGTCCCGCGCCATTTTGAGAAACCTTGACGTTGGTGTGTGGGCTCTGGTATGTCCTTCATATGAGGATATACTGGCGAATGTCTCAATTTTAACATCAGTGTTGAGGGATAGCCAATGTCATTGTATACATCTACCACAGTAGTGACCTATATTCCTGTATTGTATTATTCTGATTGTTACACATTCACACCGTCTATCTGGTGTAGGATTCTATTGTGGCACTTGTAGTCCGCTGCAGGCATCCTCCATTGTATGCATTTTTATGCTGGGGATCGCCCCTAGCAACGGACTACAAGGGCAGGATCTGCTCCCCCAGTATAAATGCACTACCGCATTTGGGGTTGAGCACCTCCAGCCATTTGAGACCACATTTTTTGTTGTTTGTTTAAATTTTATACTTGGAGGTGTGTAAACTCCATAGTTAATGTGCCTTGAATATCTTCAAGGCAGCATTAGGGTAGCACCTGTAAGGCCATGCACCTATATTAGCCAACTCAGGTGGGGCTTGCAGCTTGCCTCCCTCCTCCCATTGTATGTGTGCTCATTCACGCTGGAGGGTAATTGCCCACTGGCCCCTGTTTTGCTTATCACGCACAGGTAGGATTAGTGTTAGGTCCCGCACCATTTTGAGAAACCTTGGCATTGGTGTGCGGGCTCTGGTATGTCCTTCATATGAGGATATACTGGGGAATGTCTCAATTTTAACATCAGTGTTGAGGGATAGCCAATGTCATTGTATACATCTAACACAGTAGTGCACCCATATTCCTGTATTGTATGACAGAGGCAGAGCTCACCCATCATTGTGCTGCTCACAGGGGCGGAGTTTACCTATCATTAGTCTGTTGACAGGGGCGGAGTTCACCCATCATTGTTCTGCTGACAGGGGTGGAGCTCACTCATTGTGCTGCTGATGGGCAACGTTTACCCATCATTGTGCTACTGACAGGGGTAGAGCTCACTCATCATTGTGTTGCTGATAGGGGCAAAGTTCACCCATGATTGTGTTGCTGACAGGGGCGGAGCATACCCATCATTGTGCTGCTTACAGGGGCAGAGTTCACCCATCATTGTGCTTCTGACGGGTGGAGCTCACTCATCATTATGCTGCTGACAGGGGCAAAGTTCACCCATCATTGTGCTGCTGACATGGGCAAAGCTCACCCATCTTTGTTCTGCTGACAGGGGCGGAGCTCACCCATCATTGTGCTGCTGACGGGAGGAGCTCACCCATCATTGTGCTGCTGATGGGCAGAGTTTACCCATCATTGTGCTGCTGACAGGGTCAGAGCTCACCCATCATTGTACTGTTGACAGGGGCAGAGCTCACCCATCATTGTGCTGCTGACAGGGGCGGAGCTAACCCATCATTGTGCTGCTGACAAGCAGAGTTTACCCATCATTGTGCTTCTGACAGGGGTGGAGCTCACCCATCATTGTGCTGCTGACAGGGGTGGAGCTCACCCATCATTGTGCTGCTGACAGGGGCGGAGTTCACCCATCATTGTGCTGCTGACAGGGGCGGAGTTCACCCATCATTGTGCTGCTGACAGGGGTGGAGCTCACCCATCATTGTGCTGCTAACGAGCGGAGTTTACCCATCATTGTGCTGCTTACAGGGGCGGAGTTTACCTATCATTGTGCTTCTGACAGGGGAGGAGCTCACCCATCATTGTGCTGCTGATGGGCGGAGCTCACCAATCATTGTGCTGCTGACGGGCAGAGTTCATCCATCATTGTTCTGCTGAAAGGGGTGGAGCTCACCCATCATTGTGCTGCTGACAGGGGCGGAGCTCACCCATCATTGTGCTGCTGAAAGGGGTGGAGCTCACCCATCATTGTGCTGCTGACAGGGGCGGAGCTCACCCATCATTGTGCTGCTGACAGGGGCGGAGCTCACCCATCATTGTGCTGCTGACAGGGGGCGGAGCTCACCCATCATTGTGCTGCTGACAGGGGCAGAGCTCACCCATCATTGATCTCCTGACAGGGGTGGAGTTAACCCATCATTGTGCTGCTGACAGGGGCGGAGCTCACCCATCATTGTGCTTCTGACGGGCGGAGTTTACCCATCATTGTGCTGCTGACAGGGGCGGAGCTTACCCAACATTGTGCTGCTGACAGGGGCGGAGCTCACCCATCATTGGGCTGCTGACAGGGGCAGAGCTCACCCATCATTGTGCTGCTGACAGGGGCAGAGCTCACCCATCATTGTGCTGCTGACAGGGGCAGAGCTCACTCGTCATTGTGCTGCTGACAGGGGCGGAGCTCACCCATCATTCTTCTGCCGTCAGACTCAGGGAAAACGAACTATCTAAACCTTAATCTATAGGTATGTGTGAACCAGTCTCGTCCATCAGTTCTCACCAGTCCTGGTCCATGCTCTGTAGCTGCAGATGAACCTTCTTACAGTCCAGGGGTTGTTGCTCTGAGTCCTTGTAGAGACTGAGAATTGTTAATTTTTAACGTAAATTTGTTTTCCCTTAGTCCTAACAGCAGCACAAGTAGGGGGTTCTGCCTCTGTGAAGCTGACAGGACGGTGGAATTTTTTATTCCGCCCAAGTAATTAAAGGTTTAATTAGCCCCCCATATAAGGCCTCCTCCCTTAGGCCACATTGCTTAATAACAAGTAAAATAAACAAAAAATGACTGGCGGGAAATTTGTGTGCTGCTGTTAGGACTAAGGGAAAACAAATTTACGTTAAAAATGAACGATTCCCTTACATCCTAACCAGCAGCACAAGTGGGGACTTAGCAAGTAACAACACAAATAGGGAGGGACTATGGCAGAGTGGCACTTAGGATTGATTGCCCAAAGGCCAACTCTTCTGATCGTTCGGCATTAACCCTGTAATGACTAATAAATGTATTATGCGTGCCCCAGCACAGATTTGTTCTAGAGGAACAGCTTTTCTTACTGCAAAAGAAGTAGACACTGCCCTAGTGGAATGGGCAGTGACAAAGGCAGGAGGAGTTAACTCCTGGGCTACAAAAGCCTCCCGGATTGCCTCTTTAATCCATCTACTCAGAGAGGGTTTAGAGGCTTTAAGACCTTTGTTCTTCCCTGAAAAGGAAACAAGAAGGTGCTCCGATCTTCTAAATTCTCCAGTTCTTGAGATGTAGATTCTGAGAATTCTTGAAATGTCCAGAGTATGAACAGCAGCTTCCTCGGGAGAGGATGGATTAGGACACAGAACTGGAAGGGATATAACTTGATTTATGTTGGAGAACGTCGGGACCTTAGGAACAAAGGTGGGCAAATATCTCAACAGGACTCTTTCCTGGAGAAAAACCGTATAAGGCTTGAAAGCCGAAAGGGCCTGAAGCTCGCCCATCCTTTTGGCTGAGGTTATGGCCAATAAGAAGGTGACTTTAAGGGACAAATACCTAAAGTCGACTTCTTCCAGAGGTTCAAAGGGGGGCAAGCATAACCCCTTAAGAACAATAGACAAATCCCATTTGGGAATGGGTCTGAGAACTGTAGGTTTAAGTCTTTCAGCTCCCTTAAGGAATCTTCTGATTAGGGGTTCTTGTGATAAAGATCTGCCTAAAAAGGCAGAGAGCGCTGAAACTTGAACCCTTTAAGTGGATGGGCTAACACCCTTGCCAAGGCCATCCTGAAGAAACCGTAAAATTGCAGAAAGAGGAGGATCTGTGTTTACTACCTCTTTCGCAGCACACCATCGAAGGAAAATCTTCTATATCCTAGAATAGACCTTGTTTGTAGACTCTGCTCTAGAGTGTGCAATGGTTCTCAAGACCTCCGCAGGAAGCCCACTACTTAGTAGGGTCCTGTCAATCTCCAGGCTGTCAGATTGAGTCTCCTCAGATCTAGGCAGGAGCCTGTGTTGTGAGACACAAGGTTCTGCATTTGGGGAAGCCTCCAATAACACCCCTGACTCATCCTCATGAGTTGGGTGAACCAGGACCTCTTGGGCCAGAATGGTATGATGACAATCATTGAGGTCTGGTCTTCCCTGACTTTCATCAATACCTTCGGTATCAAGGAAAGTGGAGGTAATATGTAGGCCAGCCTGAACCTCCATGGAATGGACAGAGCGTATATCGCCACTTGATTGTCCTCTTTGTAAAGAGAGCAAAACTTGTTCACCTTGGCGTTCAGACGAGTTGCCATGAGATCTATCTCTGGCATACCCCACCTTAGGGTTATGTTCTTGAAGATGTCTTCGTTCAGGGACCATTCTCCTTGGACTGGAAGCCCGTGACTTAGACGATCTGCCACTATGTTGCGATCCCCCTTGATGTGGACTGCAGAAAGGTGGGTTAGATTGAGCTCTGCCCAAGAGAGAATTAGTCCGGTCTCCTTGAGGAGCACTTGGGACTTTGTGCCACCCTGTCTGTTGATGTAAGCCACCACAGTGGTGTTGTCTGACCGAACTCTTATCGCTTTCCCTAGAATAAGGGGTGTGAAATGGAGAAGAGCTAGACGAACTGCTCTCAGTTCTCTCATGTTGGAAGAGAGAAGTCTCTCCTGAGGGGTCCAAGTACCCTGTACTGGATTCTTGTCCAGATGGGCTCCCCAGCCCAGAAGGGAGGCGTCCGTGGTCAAAGCGATCCACTGAGGTTGAATCATGGACTTCCCATCTGTCAGATTCATCCACCATCTGAGAGATACACGGACTTCGGTCGACAGGGTGCATCTTTTGTCCAACCCTCTGGGGTTGCGATTCCTGACCGTCAAGACTTGATCTTGAAGAGGCCGGAGGTGCCATAGGGCCCAGGGAACTGCCTCTGCAGACGCTGACATATGACCCAACATCTTCATTAGAGTTTTGATGGGAACCTTGCGAGGGACCATCAAAAACTCGGCTGCTCTTATGACTCGATCTTTTCTCTCTGGAGTGAGAGACAGAGTCATCTTAGAATCTTAGAGGAGTTGAGAACAAACCCCAGAAACTTTCTTGAGGTGTATGGGTTGATCTCGGATCTCTCCCAATTTATAAGCCAGCCCAAGCGCTGGAGAAAGTCTAGAGCCAGATGAAGATGAGACTGTAGAACGTCTAGAGTAGCGGCTTTTAGAAGCCAGTCGTCTAGATAAGGAATGACCTTTTAGTCTGAGAGCAGAGACCACCGGAGCCACCACCTTTTGTAAAGGTGTGGGGAGCGGAAGTGATGCCGAAAGGCAGAACAGCAAACTGGAAATGCTTTACCATACCCTTTATGGTGACAGCAACCCTCAAGAATTTCCTGTGAGCAGTAAAAATAGGGACATGAAGGTAAGCATCCTTCAAGTCGATGGTAACCATGAGATCCTAAGGGTCCAGGATACTGACTACTGAGCGAATAGTTTCCATCCTGAACCATCTTTTCCTTATAAACCGGTTTAGAATGCGAAGATCTATGATCATGCGCCAGTCGCCCGATAGTTTTGGCACCAGAAATATTGGGGAATACACTACTGATCCTCTTTGATCGGAGAGAACTTCTTCTAGTGCATGTTTCCCTAAGTACTGGAGGACAGAGTCCTCTAGAATAGTCTGTCTTGGCTGAGGGAGTAACTTTGTTTAAAACAAATTTCCTTGGAGGAGGGGAAATGAAATCGATTTTGTACCCCGACTGAATAACATCTAGAACCCAAGGATCCTGGATTTCTTGCATCCAGGTTGACAGGAACAAACTTAAACGTCCTCCGACTGGAGGGGGATTGGTAGATAGCTTCTCTACCTGAACTTCTGGAGGAGAAGGGAGAGGGGAAACGTTGGTGGACCTTAGAGAAGAGTCATTGCTCGGCCTTACGGTCTTTACCTCGGCTGCGTCCTCCACCACGCTTTTGGTTAGACTGGCGCTTCTGGGATCTGGAAGGGCCCTGGAACTCCCCCCCCCCCCTCCCCCTCTGGCTCTACCTTTGCCACGAAAGGACTGTACAGGCAAACATTTCCCCTTTTTGTCCGCAAAAACCTCCATAATTCAATCTAACTCAGACCCAAAGAGCCAGTTAGGCTCAAAGGGCATCCCACAAAGATTGAATTTAGAAGTGTTGTCCGCTACCCAGGGACACAACCTCAGGGGGGCGCCTGCTTGCGGATGAGAGTGCCATGGACTTGGCAGCAAGTTTAAGGTGCTGTTGGGCTGATTCACATAAGAAATCCATCCTGAGAAGTAGCGTTTTGAAGCTGTCCAGGATATCCTCCCTAGCAATGTTATTTTCAAATTCGGACTGAATGCGTAGCACGCGTTCCTTGACAAAGTCCGTAACTTCACATGAGGCAACAGCCACCGAGGCAGACACTGAGGCCGCATAATAGTTGCGTCTTAGCAGGTAGTCCACTTTCCTGTCAAGGGGGTCCTGGAGGTTACTGCCACAGGAACTAAAACTCTCTTAGAGAGCTTGTTAACCGCCATATCTACCTTTGGCGGAGGAACCCAGGAATCCGACTCAGCTTCTCAGCTTGAACCTCCGGGTGACAACAGCAGGCTTGTCTGGGTGCTTCCACTCGGCTTTCATCAGTTTTTTAAGTGTGTCATCCACTTTGAAAACCCATGGTCCTCTAGAGGGGGATGTTGAGGCTTCCCCTTGATGGATATGAGCAATCTTTGCGTCTTTTCCGCGGAAAAAAGAGGTGGAGAGATTACTTCCTCTACTGACTGTTCCGATTGATCCCTTACGGACATAACGGAATCTTCAACAACCGAAGGAGGACCAGATTCGGTCCTAGGCCTCTTAGGAGCGAGGGAATTTTTGATTTCATTGATAGAATTTCCCATGAATTCTTTCATCCAGATAAACATGTCATGGACCTTTCAGGTTCAGCCGGATTAGCGGGTGGACGACATCCAGGGCATCTGTTGTACTCGTACGAATCAGGCAGCGGAGTACCACAGTCAACGCAAGTCAGATGGCGTTTTTTAGAAGCGGACTTGCGATTACCAGAATGCGGATCACTTGACAGAGGAGTAGACATAGTTCTGGAATTAGAAATAATGGGTTAGAAAAAACATCTAATCCGATCTAGTTGCAGCGCAACCGGAAAAAAAGTACCTATTGTAAAATAGACACGCTCTTTACTATAACCAGATATGACAGGAACCACACAAGCGTAGTCAGTCTAGCTAGGCAGCAAGAGGCCAAATAAAGGCCAATGCTGCCTTAAATAGGGGAGAGGGTGCCAATTTCAAAATAAGCCCCGCCCCCCAGGAAGTTAGAGCACCTGGAAAACTAATTCTCTTAATTCGTTTTAAAACTTTAAAGTTTTACTCTGAGCCCCTTCTACTCCCTGGAAGGGGCCACCACCTAAAATTTCTCATTAAAATTCTAAGTAGAACTATTATAATCAGCGCTAGAAGACGCCGCCTGTTAGAAAAAACTAGCTGCTCCATGATCCCCGAACGAAGTCCTGGGTCATAGAGGAGCCATAAAAAGTTTCAGCCCGGGCAGCACAAAACGCCGCCCAGGCTGACGGAAAAAAGGACGGCAGCTAAGCTGAAGCCCTCAGTATAGAAAAAACAACCCCCTCCCCACAAAAAAGAGAGGGGAAGGGGAATCCATGCAGACTCTGTAAAAAAAAAAAAAAAAAACAGAGCCTGCACCGTCCTGCAAAGCAATGTAGCCTAAGGGAGGAGGCCTTATATGGGGGGGGCTAATTAAACATTTAATTACTTGGGCGGAATTAAAAATTCCACCGTCCTGCCAGCTTCACAAAGGCAGAACACCCCCCACTTGTGCTGCTGGTTAGGACGTAAGGGAATTCAAATTCGTGACACCATCTGTGCGAGAAAAGAAAATTAACTAATTGGGGGATTTATCATTGTTTTTTTGTCTTTATTTTGGTGTAGAACAGTGGTTTCAAACTGTGGCCCTCCAGATGTTGCAAAACGTCAACTCCCAGCATGCCCAGATGTTGTCCTTGTCCTTGTGTCTTCTCTGTGCTATGATAATGTGTGACACTAGATGGCGCTATATGACAGCAAATCTGCTGATCACCATGTCGGCTGCGTAATTCCGGTGAATGCTCGTGGAATCAGAACTGGCACTATTTCCGTAATAATAATCATTATTCTTTATTTTTATAGCACACAGATCCGCAGCGCTGTACACCCAAGTTGGTTCCTGTCCCCATTGGGGCTCACAATCTAAACCTTTCAGTACATTTTTGAAGTAATGGAAGCAAGGCAGGAATAAAACCCTTGAAATCGGCGCTGCTGACTCTTGTAGAAAGGATAAGGCAATGCCAGAAGTAGTAAAAAAAAAAGTCCTCAGCAGGACATTTTATTAAAAAATAAAAAAACGGACAGGATTACGCATTTCGGGAGGATCCCTCCCTTCCTCAGATCAGGGTCTCTGAGGAAGGGAGGGATCCTCCCGAAACGCGTAATCCTGTCCGTTTTTTAATTGTTTAATAAAATGTCCTGCTGAGGACTTTTTTTTTTACTACTTCTTGCATTGCCTTATCCTTTCTACAAGAGTCAGCAGCGCCGATTTCAAGGGTTTTATTCCTGCCTTGCTTCCACTACCTCACTCCAGGACGACTTTGTCTTCTCCTGCAATTCTTTGGCTCAGCAGCAGCTCGCACCATCAGTACCCCGATTTGATCATGGGTTATATGCACATCTATTACTATCACAAGGTGAGCGGCCATCAATAAGCTCCGCGGGGCTGCCCCCCACTCACCACTCTTTTTGCCTCAGGGTAATACACGAGGCGCTGTCCGTCGTTCCTGTCTTTTTTTATCTCCACAGAATTTTTGAAGTAAGTGCTTCTTACCCGACGTATCTAAGCTTGTGATCTACGGCTGTCAGTGGATGCCGACGTTTGCTTTCAGACTTCAGCTGTCCCCCCTTTTGGGTGATTCTCCATCCATGGGCCTCCCGTAGCCCTCCCGACCACTGCTCCCTCTTGATGACGGGCAGGCAGCAGCTCAGCCCCCATAGTCTTCTCCAAATCAGGTCATCTCGATGCCATTTGTTTTTCCATTTTGTGAAAGGCGTCTCCTATCTTGTCAATGAGTCGGTCAAAAAGGCCGTGGCCCTATATAGGCAGGAGACGCACCAAAATTGTGGACCACGATTCTGGTTTGAAAAGGAGTAATAGCTGGTCTAGACAGTGTTCCGATACGACAGAAGGATCGATCCGCCTGATACACTGTGACGAATCTGCTGTGTATTCTGACCCTGCCATCTCCATATATGACCTGTGAAGACCTTTCCCGAGTCGTCTAGACTGTCACTGACCCGGATTGTTGGCTCTGAGTTGACTCTTCCTCTGCCTGTTCTTGGTTTACCGCGCTGACTCTCCTGTGTGTGACCTGGCCAGCTGACTACGCCTCTTAGCCTTACCGCCTAGTGCCACGTACCGGCACCATCGAGTCTACTGGTCCAGCCGCTACCATACAGGGCTGATAATTATTTATTTTTTTAGCTTGGGTCGTTGTGGACATGGCCAAACAAAATATTTATTTATTAATTTTCTTCTTATTATTATATGTTTTAAACATAGCTTATACTATATAGTGCCAATACAAAACATAAAACCTACAACCCAATATAGCAACTTTATTGACACCAATTATAATATTACGACACAGAGAGCCCACCCTTGGGAAATATTATAATTCGTGTCAATAAAGTTGTTGTTTTAGTATTGAGTGTCAGTGGTTTGTAGGTTTTATATTTTATACAAAAATGTAAGTTTTAAGGGGAATTTATAAATTTTTATTTTTTTTTCATTAGCAATCTTCTGCTCGCTCATATAATGGACTGTAGTACCAGTGTATTATGCCTCTGGCATGGCTTTGCACACATATGGCAGGCCCCAAGGGCCTTCAGAACACCCCCAGCTGCTGCGAAAATCCAAAAGCGAAAAAGCACCCTACAATCCTGCTGCCAATGGGGGTCGCAGAGCCAAAAAGCTCACTTACCGAAGTCGTGATTTGATGGCAGCATGTAAGGGGTTAATCTTCCAGGATCAGAGGTTTCTCCTGCCGTCCACTCCAAACGCCTCCACCACTAGGTGGAGCTCTGTGCCTACCAAAGGCAAAGGCTGTCAGCGCATGCTGGGAGTTGTAGTTTTGCAACAACTGGAGGCCCCTGGTTTGGAAACACTGGATGATTCCTACTGTTCAGGATGTCTCATGCTGTATGATCAGTCTATGGATGATCCCTACTGTTCAGGATGTCTCATGCTGTATGATCAGTCTATGGATGATTCCTACTGTTCAGGATGTCTCATGCTGTATGATCAGTCTATAGATGATTCCTACTGTACAGGATGTCTCATGCTGTATGATCAGTCTATGGATGATCTCTACTGTTCAGGATGTCTCATGCTGTATGATCAGTCTATGGATGATCTCTACTGTTCAGGATGTCTCATGCTGTATGATCAGTCTATGGATGATCCCTACTGTTCAGGATGTCTCATGCTGTATGATCAGTCTATGGATGATCCCTACTGTTCAGGATGTCTCATGCTGTATGATCAGTCTATGGATGATCTCTACTGTTCAGGATGTCTCATGCTGTATGATCAGTCTATGGATGATCTCTACTGTACAGGATGTCTCATGCTGTATGATCAGTCTATGGATGATCTCTACTGTTCAGGATGTCTCATGCTGTATGATCAGTCTATGGATGATCTCTACTGTACAGGATGTCTCATGCTGTATGATCAGTCTATGGATGATCCCTACTGTTCAGGATGTCTCATGCTGTATGATCAGTCTATGGATGATCCCTACTGTTCAGGATGTCTCATGCTGTATGATCAGTCTATGGATGATCCCTACTGTTCAGGATGTCTCATGCTGTATGATCAGTCTATGGATGATCCCTACTGTTCAGGATGTCTCATGCTGTATGATCAGTCTATGGATGATCCCTACTGTTCAGGATGTCTCATGCTGTATGATCAGTCTATGGATGATCCCTACTGTTCAGGATGTCTCATGCTGTATGATCAGTCTATGGATGATCCCTACTGTTCAGGATGTCTCATGCTGTATGATCAGTCTATGGATGATCCCTACTGTACAGGATGTCTCATGCTGTATGATCAGTCTATGGATGATCCCTACTGTTCAGGATGTCTCATGCTGTATGATCAGTCTATGGATGATCCCTACTGTACAGGATGTCTCATGCTGTATGATGGGTTGGTCAGTCTATGGATGATCTCTACTGTTCAGGATGTCTCATGCTGTATGATCAGTCTATGGATGATCCCTACTGTTCAGGATGTCTCATGCTGTATGATCAGTCTATGGATGATCCCTACTGTTCAGGATGTCTCATGCTGTATGATCAGTCTATGGATGATTCCTACTGTTCAGGATGTCTCATGCTGTATGATCAGTCTATGGATGATCCCTACTGTTCAGGATGTCTCATGCTGTATGATCAGTCTATGGATGATCCCTACTGTTCAGGATGTCTCATGCTGTATGATCAGTCTATGGATGATCCCTACTGTACAGGATGTCTCATGCTGTATGATCAGTCTATAGATGATTCCTACTGTACAGGATGTCTCATGCTGTATGATCAGTCTATGGATGATCCCTACTGTTCAGGATGTCTCATGCTGTATGATCAGTCTATGGATGATCCCTACTGTTCAGGATGTCTCATGCTGTATGATAGATCAGTCTATGGATGATCCCTACTGTTCAGGATGTCTCATGCTGTATGATCAGTCTATGGATGATCCCTACTGTTCAGGATGTCTCATGCTGTATGATCAGTCTATGGATGATCCCTACTGTTCAGGATGTCTCATGCTGTATGATAGATCAGTCTATGGATGATCCCTACTGTTCAGGATGTCTCATGCTGTATGATCAGTCTATGGATGATCCCTACTGTTCAGGATGTCTCATGCTGTATGATCAGTCTATGGATGATCCCTACTGTTCAGGATGTCTCATGCTGTATGATCAGTCTATGGATGATCCTTACTGTTCAGGATGTCTCATGCTGTATGATCAGTCTATGGATGATCCCTACTGTTCAGGATGTCTCATGCTGTATGAT
This sequence comes from Hyla sarda, assembly GCF_029499605.1. Lineage (NCBI taxonomy): Eukaryota > Metazoa > Chordata > Amphibia > Anura > Hylidae > Hyla > Hyla sarda. The sequence goes on from NW_026610561.1 coordinate 752,468, forward strand.
CAGTCTATAGATGATCCCTACTGTTCAGGATGTCTCATGCTGTATTATAGATCAGTCTATGGATGATTCCTACTGTACAGGATGTCTCATGCTGTATGATCAGTCTATGGATGATTCCTACCGTTCAGGATGTCTCATGCTGTATGATCAGTCTATGGATGATCCCTACTGTTCAGGATGTCTCATGCTGTATGATCAGTCTATAGATGATCTCTACTGTTCAGGATGTCTCATGCTGTATGATCAGTCTATGGATGATTCCTACTGTTCAGGATGTCTCATGCTGTATGATCAGTCTATGGATGATCCCTACTGTACAGGATGTCTCATGCTGTATGATCAGTCTATGGATGATCCCTACTGTTCAGGATGTCTCGTGCTGTATGGTCAGTCTATGGATGATCCCTACTGTTCAGGATGTCTCATGCTGTATGATCAGTCTATAGATGATCTCTACTGTTCAGGATGTCTCATGCTGTATGATCAGTCTATGGATGATCCCTACTGTTCAGGATGTCTCATGCTGTATGATCAGTCTATGGATGATCCCTACTGTTCAGGATGTCTCATGCTGTATGATGGGTTGGTCAGTCTATGGATGATCCCTACTGTTCAGGATGTCTCATGCTGTATGATCAGTCTATGGATGATCCCTACTGTTCAGGATGTCTCATGCTGTATGATCAGTCTATGGATGATCCCTACTGTTCAGGATGTCTCATGCTGTATGATCAGTCTATGGATGATCCCTACTGTACAGGATGTCTCATGCTGTATGATCAGTCTATGGATGATCCCTACTGTTCAGGATGTCTCATGCTGTATGATCAGTCTATGGATGATCTCTACCGTTCAGGATGTCTCATGCTGTATGATCAGTCTATGGATGATCCCTACTGTTCAGGATGTCTCATGCTGTATGATCAGTCTATGGATGATCCCTACTGTTCAGGATGTCTCATGCTGTATGATCAGTCTATGGATGATCCCTACTGTACAGGATGTCTCATGCTGTATGATCAGTCTATGGATGATTCCTACTGTTCAGGATGTCTCATGCTGTATGATCAGTCTATGGATGATCCCTACTGTTCAGGATGTCTCATGCTGTATGATCAGTCTATAGATGATCCCTACTGTTCAGGATGTCTCATGCTGTATGATCAGTCTATGGATGATCCCTACTGTTCAGGATGTCTCATGCTGTATGATAGATCAGTCTATGGATGATCCCTACTGTTCAGGATGTCTCATGCTGTATTATAGATCAGTCTATGGATGATCCCTACTGTTCAGGATGTCTCATGCTGTATGATCAGTCTATGGATGATTCCTACTGTTCAGGATGTCTCATGCTGTATGATAGATCAGTCTATGGATGATCCCTACTGTTCAGGATGTCTCATGCTGTATGATCAGTCTATGGATGATTCCTACTGTTCAGGATGTCTCATGCTGTATGATAGATCAGTCTATGGATGATCTCTACTTTACAGGATGTCTCATGCTGTATGATAGATCAGTCTATGGATGATCCCTACTGTTCAGGATGTCTCATGCTGTATGGTCAGTCTATGGATGATCCCTACTGTTCAGGATGTCTCATGCTGTATGATCAGTCTATGGATGATCCCTACTGTTCAGGATGTCTCATGCTGTATGATCAGTCTATGGATGATCCCTACTGTTCAGGATGTCTCATGCTGTATGATGGGTTGGTCAGTCTATGGATGATCCCTACTGTTCAGGATGTCTCATGCTGTATGATCAGTCTATGGATGATCCCTACTGTTCAGGATGTCTCATGCTGTATGATCAGTCTATGGATGATCCCTACTGTTCAGGATGTCTCATGCTGTATGATCAGTCTATGGATGATCCCTACTGTACAGGATGTCTCATGCTGTATGATCAGTCTATGGATGATCCCTACTGTTCAGGATGTCTCATGCTGTATGATCAGTCTATAGATGATCTCTACTGTACAGGATGTCTCATGCTGTATGATCAGTCTATGGATGATCTCTACCGTTCAGGATGTCTCATGCTGTATGATCAGTCTATGGATGATCCCTACTGTTCAGGATGTCTCATGCTGTATGATCAGTCTATGGATGATCCCTACTGTTCAGGATGTCTCATGCTGTATGATCAGTCTATGGATGATCCCTACTGTACAGGATGTCTCATGCTGTATGATCAGTCTATGGATGATTCCTACTGTTCAGGATGTCTCATGCTGTATGATCAGTCTATGGATGATCCCTACTGTTCAGGATGTCTCATGCTGTATGATCAGTCTATAGATGATCCCTACTGTTCAGGATGTCTCATGCTGTATGATCAGTCTATGGATGATCCCTACTGTTCAGGATGTCTCATGCTGTATGATAGATCAGTCTATGGATGATCCCTACTGTTCAGGATGTCTCATGCTGTATTATAGATCAGTCTATGGATGATCCCTACTGTTCAGGATGTCTCATGCTGTATGATCAGTCTATGGATGATTCCTACTGTTCAGGATGTCTCATGCTGTATGATAGATCAGTCTATGGATGATTCCTACTGTTCAGGATGTCTCATGCTGTATTATAGATCAGTCTATGGATGATCCCTACTGTTCAGGATGTCTCATGCTGTATGATCAGTCTATGGATGATTCCTACTGTTCAGGATGTCTCATGCTGTATTATAGATCAGTCTATGGATGATCCCTACTGTTCAGGATGTCTCATGCTGTATGATCAGTCTATGGATGATTCCTACTGTTCAGGATGTCTCATGCTGTATGATAGATCAGTCTATGGATGATCTCTACTTTACAGGATGTCTCATGCTGTATGATAGATCAGTCTATGGATGATCCCTACTGTTCAGGATGTCTCATGCTGTATGGTCAGTCTATGGATGATCCCTACTGTTCAGGATGTCTCATGCTGTATGATCAGTCTATGGATGATCTCTACTGTTCAGGATGTCTCATGCTGTATGATCAGTCTATGGATGATCCCTACTGTTCAGGATGTCTCATGCTGTATGATGGGTTGGTCAGTCTATGGATAATCCCTACTGTTCAGGATGTCTCATGCTGTATGATCAGTCTATGGATGATTCCTACTGTTCAGGATGTCTCATGCTGTATGATCAGTCTATGGATGATCCCAACTGTTCAGGATGTCTCATGCTGTATGATCAGTCTATAGATGATCTCTACTGTTCAGGATGTCTCATGCTGTATGATCAGTCTATGGATGATCCCTACTGTTCAGGATGTCTCATGCTGTATGATCAGTCTATGGATGATCCCTACTGTTCAGGATGTCTCATGCTGTATGATCAGTCTATAGATGATCTCTACTGTACAGGATGTCTCATGCTGTATGATCAGTCTATGGATGATCCCTACTGTTCAGGATGTCTCATGCTGTATGATCAGTCTATGGATGATCCCTACTGTTCAGGATGTCTCATGCTGTATGATCAGTCTATGGATGATCCTTACTGTTCAGGATGTCTCATGCTGTATGATCAGTCTATGGATGATCCCTACTGTTCAGGATGTCTCATGCTGTATGATCAGTCTATGGATGATCCCTACTGTACAGGATGTCTCATGCTGTATTATAGATCAGTCTATGGATGATCCCTACTGTTCAGGATGTCTCATGCTGTATGATAGATCAGTCTATGGATGATCCCTACTGTTCAGGATGTCTCATGCTGTATGGTCAGTCTATGGATGATCCCTACTGTTCAGGATGTCTCATGCTGTATGATCAGTCTATGGATGATCCCTACTGTTCAGGATGTCTCATGCTGTATGATGGGTTGGTCAGTCTATGGATGATCCCTACTGTTCAGGATGTCTCATGCTGTATGATCAGTCTATAGATGATCTCTACTGTTCAGGATGTCTCATGCTGTATGATCAGTCTATGGATGATCCCTACTGTTCAGGATGTCTCATGCTGTATGATCAGTCTATGGATGATCCCTACTGTTCAGGATGTCTCATGCTGTATGATCAGTCTATGGATGATCCCTACTGTACAGGATGTCTCATGCTGTATGATCAGTCTATGGATGATCCCTACTGTTCAGGATGTCTCATGCTGTATGATCAGTCTATAGATGATCTCTACTGTACAGGATGTCTCATGCTGTATGATCAGTCTATGGATGATCTCTACCGTTCAGGATGTCTCATGCTGTATGATCAGTCTATGGATGATCCCTACTGTTCAGGATGTCTCATGCTGTATGATCAGTCTATGGATGATCCCTACTGTTCAGGATGTCTCATGCTGTATGATCAGTCTATGGATGATCCCTACTGTTCAGGATGTCTCATGCTGTATGATCAGTCTATGGATGATCCCTACTGTTCAAGATGTCTCATGCTGTATGATCAGTCTATGGATGATCCCTACTGTTCAGGGTGTCTCATGCTGTATGATCAGTCTATGGATGATCCCTACTGTACAGGATGTCTCATGCTGTATGATCAGTCTATGGATGATCCCTACTGTTCAGGATGTCTCATGCTGTATGATCAGTCTATAGATGATCCCTACTGTTCAGGATGTCTCATGCTGTATGATCAGTCTATGGATGATCCCTACTGTACAGGATGTCTCATGCTGTATGATCAGTCTATGGATGATTCCTACTGTTCAGGATGTCTCATGCTGTATGATAGATCAGTCTATGGATGATTCCTACTGTTCAGGATGTCTCATGCTGTATGATAGATCAGTCTATGGATGATCCCTACTGTTCAGGATGTCTCATGCTGTATGATCAGTCTATGGATGATCCCTACTGTTCAGGATGTCTCATGCTGTATGATCAGTCTATAGATGATCTCTACTGTTCAGGATGTCTCATGCTGTATGATCAGTCTATAGATGATCTCTACTGTTCAGGATGTCTCATGCTGTATGATCAGTCTATGGATGATCCCTACTGTTCAGGATGTCTCATGCTGTATGGTCAGTCTATGGATGATCCCTACTGTTCAGGATGTCATTCTGTATGATCAGTCTATGGATGATTCCTACTGTTCAGGATGTCTCATGCTGTATGATCAGTCTATGGATGATCCCAACTGTTCAGGATGTCTCATGCTGTATGATCAGTCTATAGATGATCTCTACTGTTCAGGATGTCTCATGCTGTATGATCAGTCTATGGATGATCCCTACTGTTCAGGATGTCTCATGCTGTATGGTCAGTCTATGGATGATCCCTACTGTTCAGGATGTCTCATGCTGTATGATCAGTCTATGGATGATCCCTACTGTTCAGGATGTCTCATGCTGTATTATAGATCAGTCTATGGATGATCCCTACTGTTCAGGATGTCTCATGCTGTATGATCAGTCTATAGATGATCTCTACTGTTCAGGATGTCTCATGCTGTATGATCAGTCTATAGATGATCTCTACTGTTCAGGATGTCTCATGCTGTATGATCAGTCTATGGATGATCCCTACTGTTCAGGATGTCTCATGCTGTATGATCAGTCTATGGATGATCCCTACTGTTCAGGATGTCTCATGCTGTATGATGGGTTGGTCAGTCTATGGATGATTCCTACTGTTCAGGATGTCTCATGCTGTATGATCAGTCTATAGATGATCTCTACTGTTCAGGATGTCTCATGCTGTATGATCAGTCTATGGATGATCCCTACTGTTCAGGATGTCTCATGCTGTATGATCAGTCTATGGATGATCCCTACTGTTCAGGATGTCTCATGCTGTATGATCAGTCTATAGATGATCTCTACTGTTCAGGATGTCTCATGCTGTATGATCAGTCTATGGATGATCCCTACTGTTCAGGATGTCTCATGCTGTATGATCAGTCTATGGATGATCCCTACTGTTCAGGATGTCTCATGCTGTATGATCAGTCTATGGATGATCCCTACTGTACAGGATGTCTCATGCTGTATGATCAGTCTATGGATGATCCCTACTGTACAGGATGTCTCATGCTGTATTATAGATCAGTCTATGGATGATCCCTACTGTACAGGATGTCTCATGCTGTATGATCAGTCTATGGATGATCCCTACTGTTCAGGATGTCTCATGCTGTATGATCAGTCTATGGATGATCCCTACTGTTCAGGATGTCTCATGCTGTATGATCAGTCTATAGATGATCCCTACTGTTCAGGATGTCTCATGCTGTATGATCAGTCTATGGATGATCCCTACTGTTCAGGATGTCTCATGCTGTATGATAGATCAGTCTATGGATGATTCCTACTGTTCAGGATGTCTCATGCTGTATGATCAGTCTATAGATGATCCCTACTGTTCAGGATGTCTCATGCTGTATGATCAGTCTATAGATGATCCCTACTGTTCAGGATGTCTCATGCTGTATGATCAGTCTATAGATGATTCCTACTGTACAGGATGTCTCATGCTGTATGATCAGTCTATGGATGATCCCTACTGTTCAGGATGTCTCATGCTGTATGATCAGTCTATGGATGATCCCTACTGTTCAGGATGTCTCATGCTGTATGATCAGTCTATAGATGATCCCTACTGTTCAGGATGTCTCATGCTGTATTATAGATCAGTCTATGGATGATCCCTACTGTTCAGGATGTCTCATGCTGTATGATAGATCAGTCTATGGATGATCCCTACTGTACAGGATGTCTCATGCTGTATGATCAGTCTATGGATGATTCCTACTGTTCAGGATGTCTCATGCTGTATGATAGATCAGTCTATGGATGATTCCTACTGTTCAGGATGTCTCATGCTGTATGATAGATCAGTCTATGGATGATCTCTACTTTACAGGATGTCTCATGCTGTATGATAGATCAGTCTATGGATGATCCCTACTGTTCAGGATGTCTCATGCTGTATGATCAGTCTATGGATGATCCCTACTGTTCAGGATGTCTCATGCTGTATTATAGATCAGTCTATGGATGATCCCTACTGTTCAGGATGTCTCATGCTGTATTATAGATCAGTCTATGGATGATCCCTACTGTTCAGGATGTCTCATGCTGTATGATCAGTCTATGGATGATCCCTACTGTTCAGGATGTCTCATGCTGTATGATCAGTCTATGGATGATCCCTACTGTTCGGGATGTCTCATGCTGTATGATCAGTCTATGGATGATCCCTACTGTTCGGGATGTCTCATGCTGTATGATAGATCAGTCTATGGATGATTCCTACTGTATGATGGGTTGGTCAGTCTATGGAAGACTGGCAGGAGTTGTCTGGCTGGGCCAAACGTTCATGTGTATATGGTGAATGAAGAGACAGCAGTCAGCCAAGTGTTATTGTCGGTGTATCGGAACCATCGGTCATGTCCTCGGCACAGCTATATGGGCACCATCTGTCATGTACCAACACAGGTGTATGAGCACCATCGGTCATGTCCTTGGCACAGCTATATGGGCACCATCTGTCATGTACCAGGCGCAGGTGTATGGGCACCATCTGTCATGTACCCGGCGCAGGTGTATGGGCACCATCTGTCATGTACCCGGCGCAGGTGTATGGGCACCATCTGTCATGTACCCGGCGCAGGTGTATGGGCACCATCTGTCATGTACCCGGCGCAGGTGTATGGGCACCATCTGTCATGTACCCGGCGCAGGTGTATGGGCACCATCTGTCATGTACCCGGCGCAGGTGTATGGGCACCATCTGTCATGTACCCAGCGCAGGTGTATGGGCACCATCTGTCATGTACCCAGCGCAGGTGTATGGGCACCATCTGTCATGTGCCCGGCGCGGCCCGTACACCCAATATACCAAACCACAGACACCAAATCACATTGGATTCTTCAGACGGATTTAGTAAAAACATATTATCCAATCAGTGATGCTGGACACGATAATACTGAATGACTCGGGGCCCGGAACAGCTCGGTGTTAGCCCTTAAAATGCAGAAAGTGTGGACAAGAAATCAACATGCAAAGCAAATGGATGAGAACCCGGAGCCGGTGAATGGGGCCAGACCCTCGGTGGGAACCCCAAAACCAGCGTGAAATCCGGAAGCTTGTGCTGTAAGGTCACTTCTTGTGCTTGGTTTGTAGTAGTCTGCAGGTTGTATGACAGTCACAAGCCGCCATCTTGTATCCTTTATCATTGGTGACATTCGCCTGACAGCTGAAGTCTCTGGGTGAGCTGTCTCTTTACTCAGGACTCTCTTTATATATTCCATACATGCTACGAGGTCTTTCCTTCCCTCTGCGACTGGTGGACAGAAGACGACGTAGAGAAGAAGTGGAGCTGGTATCTCCGCAGCTCTGCAGGGGCGTCCCGACCTGATGTCTCTCACGATCGAAGGAAAGAGGACTCTTCGGAGCCTGCGAATTGACAGAATGACGTGAAACATTCTATAAAGGAGTCAAATGACAAGCATTAAAGGGTTACTCCGCTAGAAAACTACAGTAGTCCCTCAAGTTACGATATTAATTGGTTCCGGGACGACCATTGTATGTTGAAACCATTGTATGTTGAGACCATAACTCTATGGAAACCTGGTAATTGGTTCTGAAGCCACCAAAATGTCATCCAAAAATAGGAAAAAGTGAGAATTAAAGATAAGTAGATAACTAATATAGATAAAGCAAATCCTTATATATAAAAGTAAGAAAGATCTGCTGGGGGCTGTAATCACTGTCTATGTCAGTGTTTCCCAAGCAGGGAGCCTCCAGCTGTTGCAAAACTACAACTCCCAGCATGCCCGGACAGCCTTCGGCTGTCCGGGCATGCTGGGAGTTGTAGTTTTGCAACAGCTGGAGGCTCCCTGCTTGGGAAACACTGGTCTATGTAGAGGAAAGGAGCTTCTTCAGGGTTCTGTACAGTACACAGTCTCCTAAAAAAGTAACGTGGAGTCGCCCTTACCTGGTGTCCAAAGGAGCAGGTAACCCTGGTACAGGTAAAGAGTACAGAACATGTAATACCTCTCTGTACTGTAGGGGACGCTACCAGACACCAGTCAGTGCATACGCTTCAGTAATACAGGTGTTTTACCAGTAAATTGCCCATTCTGATTGGTCAGTTCCTCCAGTTGTGACACGTTTCACAGATCTGGACCGTCCGTAATATTGTATGTTGAGTCTGGTTTCAAGTTACAATGGTCCAGAAAAGATAATTGTATGTTGAAACTATTGTATGTTGAGGCCATTGTAAGTTGAGGGATCACTGTATATATATATCAGGATGTCAGGAACTGTCCAGAGCAGGAGAGGTTTGCTATGGGGATTAGGACAGTTCCTGACATGGACACAGGTGTCAGCCGAGAGCACTGTGGTCAGGCTGGAAAGAACAACACAACTTCCCGTGAAGCATACAGCAGCTGATAAGTACTGGAAGGGTTAAGATTTTTTAATAGAAGTAATTTACAGATCTGTAGAACTTTCTGGCCTGAGTTGATTTGAGAATTATTTTTTTTTTTCCAGGGGAAAGTGAGACAGTGTATAAGGGCTGGAAAAGTAAGTGCGCCCTCCATATTGGTGAAGACATGAACAATCTTGTGACTATTAGGGAAACAAACGAGGAGCAACGTGGTAAGTATATGGAAGTAATATAAGGTCCTGTATAATGACGGATGAAGAGAATCACAAACCTGTATAAAACACCTGAACAATACCAAACGATTGTCACTAAATAATGTCAGTGTTTCTAAACCAGGGTGCCTCCAGCTGTTGCAAAACGACAACTACCAGCATGCCCGGACAGCAGTTGGCTGTCCGGGCACGCTGGGAGTTGTAGTTTGCAACAGCTGGAGCCCCCTCTGGTTGGGAAACACTGTCCTAAGTAATAATAGGCGTGCGGGGGAAACAAAAAACCTGATGCTCACCTAGCCCGGTCCCCATAGGTCAGCCGCAGGTCCCGTTTTACTCGGTGCGGTCCCGCTGTCTTCTCTGTGCTCCCAGCTGGTTCTAGGACCTTTTCCGCTCAGCCAATCAGTGGCCACAGTGGTGTCATGTGTCAGGCCAGTGATTGGCTAAACAAGAAGGTCCTGTAAGTCCCAGAAGACACCGGACCGCACGAAGGAGAACGGGATCTGCGGCAGAACTACGGGGAACATTATGGTTTTTTTTATCTTTTCACCGCGCCCCGGCACAATATTAACGGGGGAGACGTGACATGGAGGTGTGGACATGAAATAGGAGATAGACATTAAATGGGGAGATGGATGTGAAATTGGGGGGGGGGGGGGGGTGTTCACCATTAGTTTATTATATCGCTATCAAAATCGCAATATTTACCTTCATAAATCGCAATCGCACATGTTCCCTAAATCGTGCAGCCCTAATAGCTTCATATCTCAGCTTGTTTCCCCACATTCAATCATGGAGTTAATCATGGGACACAAGTAAAGGATCATAATGAAATCAATGAGACAAAGATGGCTGCACACAGTGTTAGCGAGACCGCCATGTCCAGGGAATTGGACAACTCGCTCAGACTCTTTGTAGTACAGGTGGTACTATATGGCAGACGTACGCCAGGTTTTTTAGGATGTATTTTCTATACACATTTTTGTCTACTGACGACTTTCTGGATTAGATACATTTTTAATAAATTAGGTTTTTAGAAGAACTTTCCCTTTCACCATATTCCCAGGAAGACACACGAGACTCCCATATCCACATATCTGCAGATCACATTACCGGCTTTGAGTTGTCGCCTCCATCCTTGAGACTCCGCCGAGATCTATTCAGGAACCTGGCCACGAGCACCCGGGTATTACGCCCTCCCTTCAGGTCTCCCAAGGACAGGGCTCCGCTTCTGGAAAGTCGCTGAACAGTTTTGGGGGTAAAATGGATCCTGCTCTTTCCATCTGAATTAGTGCGAAGTAGTTTTGGCGAGCCAGGCGGGTGCAGTCTGTGGAAAGCGGCGGCTTCATCATAGAGTCCTGCAGCAGAGGAGCCATATGTCACATGACAATAATATTGCTTACGTAATGTAGTGGATATCACAGCGATCACAAGGGAAGGTCAGATATGCCTAGTGATATCTATTGAAGTGAGGCTGCGGTCAAACCTATAAAATGCCCAACATTTGACGTATACGCACTGAAATGGAAAAATCATCTCTTACATTTTTCATGTAAGCATTAAAACTTTTTATACATTTTGCACCTATCCATACAGCACCTGCTGTGCACCAAATATTATGGGAAGGGCCTTGGTCTATATTCCAATATCCCTGAAACCCCCAACCATTGAAAACACGTATGTTTGCATACCATTTTTGAAGATAAAACTTAAAGGGGTGCTCCACCCCTAGAAAACTTATCCCCTATCCTAAGCTTAGGGGATAAGATGTCTGATCGCCGGGGTCCCGCCGTTAGGTAGCCCCCACTATGTCCCTGCTGCACCCGGCGTTCGTGTAGAGCATCGGGTGCAGCCCCAGAGGCCCGTGACGTCAGGGCCATGCCCGCTCAATTCAAGTCTATGGGAGGGGGTGTGACAGCCGTCAAGCCCCCTCCCATAGACTTGCATTGAGGGTGCGTGGCCGTGACATCACGAGCCTCCACCCTGCATCTCCGTGCACCGGATGTCTGAGGTGTCACAGCCAAGATTGTGGGAGGGGTGGGGGGCCAGCGGCAGGACCCCCACGATCAGACATCTTATCCCCTATCCTTTGAATAGGGGATAAGATGTCTAGGGGTGAAGTACCCCTATAAAGGAGACAACTTTTGACAATGTTTGCTCCATTAAGGTCTTTGAGTACATTGAGGGATAGGTTTGCGGTATAGCCCTACAACATCCTTGTGAACCTACTAACAAGCCCAGTGTTTTCTGGGCCGTCTGCACCAATAATTCATCAATAATTCCCCCTTCCCCTGACCTGTGTTCCCCGATGAAATTGAAATGTTGTCCTCATCTAGGACCTTGGTGTAACCTGGGAGCCCAAAATCTGTGAAATAAAATATGAAGACAAATAGATTATAATGTGACAATACTGCGACCGGCGTAGGATGACATTGTGTTGTCGTTACTATAGGGCAGGATAGTAAAATGCTGATAAGGACACGTCAGTATGCCGGAAGAATGCCGACTGAGCTCACCTGTACTGAACTGTGAGGAGATTCCTGGATCACTGTGTGAGCGGATGACGAGCCGCGGAGTGACGTTTAGAGACAAGGCCTTCGGCCGGGTGTTCTCGCTGTACCTGCGGTGTGGACAGTCTGGAGTCTGGCATGGAGAGCTGTGATGGAGGGGACACCCGGACCCTCTGTTTACGTCTTGCTCATGCAGAACCTTCCCTTTTACACGTAACTCCGGGAAGCAAGGACCAACAGTGCGCCCAATGGTTTCCAGCCTGTTACAGCTTCTTGTGGCTCCACTTGCAACTTGAGGAGGCTCGGCGCAATCACTTGGGGTAGAACAGGAGAAAGAGCGCCCCCCTTTAACACGAGGAACAGCCACGTCCTCAAAAGGCCCCTGCAGGCTAATAGTAGGGCTCTGCTGGTGATGTCCACACTGGTCGCAGTCAGAACTTAGACAGTAGTCGGCTCGGCTACGCTTGATGAAGCGATACTGAATGTAACCCACAGATCCGGGGGAGCCCTGCATCTCCAGCAAGATGGAGTCTTCAGATGGGCTGCTGTCCTCTGCAACAAAGACATTGTGTTCAGATACAGAGGAGTAGACATCTGCTCTGCCAACCTGAGGCTTCATCTGCAAACCACATAATATTATAGGAATTGAAAGCATTTCATTCATTCTCTGAATTGGGCATGGCGGCTCAGTGGTTAGCGCTGTTGACTTGCACCTACTCTCAAGACAAACCAATATTTTGTAATTGAGCCCCAATGGTGGACAGAGACGGATTTCAGCACTGTGGAATATGTGGACACTACATGAATAAAGGAATTGTTATGAACCCCCCCCTAACTCACCATGACCACCATAGCTGCTCACCTATCTGATAACTCACCATGACAACCATAGCTGCTCAACTATCTTTGATAACTCACCATGACCACCATAGCTGCTCACCTATCTGATAACTCACCATGACAACCATAGCTGCTCACCTATCTTTGATAACTCACCATGACCACCATAGCTGCTCACCTATCTGATAACTCACCATGACCACCATAGCTGCTCACCTATCTGATAACTCACCATGACCACCATAGCTGCTCACCTATCTGATAACTCACCATGACCACCATAGCTGCTCACCTATCTTTGATAACTCACCATGACCACCATAGCTGCTCACCTATCTTTGATAACTCACCATGACCACCATAGCTGCTCACCTATCTGATAACTCACCATGACCACCATAGCTGCTCACCTATCTGATAACTCACCATGACCACCATAGCTGCTCACCTATCTGATAACTCACCATGACCACCATAGCTGCTCACCTATCTTTGATAACTCACCATGACCACCATAGCTGCTCACCTATCTGATAACTCACCATGACCACCATAGCTGCTCACCTATCTTTGATAACTCACCATGACCACCATAGCTGCTCACCTATCTGATAACTCACCATGACCACCATAGCTGCTCACCTATCTGATAACTCACCATGACCACCATAGCTGCTCACCTATCTTTGATAACTCACCATGACCACCATAGCTGCTCACCTATCTGATAACTCACCATGACCACCATAGCTGCTCACCTATCTGATAACTCACCATGACCACCATAGCTGCTCACCTATCGGATAACTCACCATGACCACCATAGCTGCTCACCTATCTTTGATAACTCACCATGACCACCATAGCTGCTCACCTATCTGATAACTCACCATGACAACCATAGCTGCTCACCTATCTTTGATAACTCACCATGACCACCATAGCTGCTCACCTATCTTTGATAACTCACCATGACAACCATAGCTGCTCACCTATCTTTGATAACTCACCATGACCACCATAGCTGCTCACCTATCTTTGATAACTCACCATGACCACCATAGCTGCTCACCTATCTTTGATAACTCACCATGACCACCATAGCTGCTCACCTATCTGATAACTCACCATGACAACCATAGCTGCTCACCTATCTTTGATAACTCACCATGACCACCATAGCTGCTCACCTATCTTTGATAACTCACCATGACAACCATAGCTGCTCACCTATCTTTGATAACTCACCATGACCACCATAGCTGCTCACCTATCTTTGATAACTCACCATGACCACCATAGCTGCTCACCTATCTGATAACTCACCATGACCACCATAGCTGCTCACCTATCTGATAACTCACCATGACCACCATAGCTGCTCACCTATCTTTAATAACTCACCATGACCACCATAGCTGCTCACCTATCTGATAACTCACCATGACCACCATAGCTGCTCACCTATCTTTGATAACTCACCATGACCACCATAGCTGCTCACCTATCTGATAACTCACCATGACCACCATAGCTGCTCACCTATCTGATAACTCACCATGACCACCATAGCTGCTCACCTATCTTTGATAACTCACCATGACCACCATAGCTGCTCACCTATCTGATAACTCACCATGACCACCATAGCTGCTCACCTATCTGATAACTCACCATGACCACCATAGCTGCTCACCTATCGGATAACTCACCATGACCACCATAGCTGCTCACCTATCTTTGATAACTCACCATGACCACCATAGCTGCTCACCTATCTGATAACTCACCATGACCACCATAGCTGCTCACCTATCTTTGATAACTCACCATGACCACCATAGCTGCTCACCTATCTTTGATAACTCACCATGACCACCATAGCTGCTCACTTATCTGATAACTCACCATGACCACCATAGCTGCTCACCTATCTTTGATAACTCACCATGACCACCATAGCTGCTCACCTATCTTTGATAACTCACCATGACCACCATAGCTGCTCACCTATCTTTGATAACTCACCATGACCACCATAGCTGCTCACCTATCTTTGATAACTCACCATGACCACCATAGCTGCTCACTTATCTGATAACTCACCATGACCACCATAGCTGCTCACCTATCTTTGATAACTCACCATGACCACCATAGCTTCTCACCTATCTTTGATAACTCACCATGACCACCATAGCTGCTCACCTATCTTTGATAACTCACCATGACCACCATAGCTGCTCACCTATCTTTGATAACTCACCATTGCCACTTTGGCCCGTGGAGTTGATTCTGTCGGATACACTGGGATATGAGACTTCATTCGCTTGGGCATCATATAATGTGGCCTATAAAGAGGAAACAAATCAGAAAATCAATCCCAACCTATCACGCCACAGGACCCCCAGTGACCTCAGCACCTTACCTGACTATCCTCTCTTAGCCCCATCACACTCTCATATGATGGAGGGAATTCTACTGGATAAAGAGGGATCGGGCTGTCCATGGATCCATTATATGTAATACTGTAGACATAAATTGACAAAATGCTTATCTCTATGGGTTATATCTTATTCCTGGCACCAACTAGGGGTGGCGTACCTCTGTGCATCGGTCTCTGAGCTACAGGTGTATTCTGGTGGGTAATATGGCGGTGGAGGAACAGGGGGCACAAACTCCTCACACTCCATCATGCGCTGCAGGATAGAGTCTTGGGGTGAGAAGCACTCCAGGTTGACGGAAGTGGATCTCTGTGGGGCCAACTGGGGGGCATAAAGACAGATGTGACATTGCTGACAGGGCAGGCGCCTTCATCTGACACACATGGGGCAGAACTTACTACATGGGTGACATCCAATGAGAATATCTGAATGCAGCAGATGACAGCGGACAAGGTGCAGATGATGGTGGAAAAGATGGTGAGGCCACAGACACTGAATAACAAGTCCTAGGACACAGAGAGTGGTCAGTAAGAAGAGAACATACCCCAAATGTGGCCGGCGGCAGAGGACTTGCCCACAGCAATAAAAGCCATGATAGCCAGGTGTTAGAACCCAAGGTAGGAAAGCAAAACATGAAGATTGTATTAGAAAAGCAAGAGAAATCAGTAGGATCCAACTGAAAATGATCGTCAAAGCGGCTAGGACCGAAGTGAAAGGTCTTATCTACTGCAACCTTCACCAATGGATTCATGGGTCACATGACGTCTATAAAGCTTTACCAAAAAAAACTTAAGAAAGTACTTCTGTCTTCTGTAAAACCTCTACAAAACATGCAGGCCCAGACCGTCCCATGTAGACTCACCCATTCACTTACCTTTAGGGCAATGCGGATACTGTCACATTGGTGGTTGGGGTACAGGGTCAGTCTCTCCAGTTCTCTGCAGTCAGGCAGCGCCTCCTGCTGGCCAATTGGGTGGCAGCAAATACACCAGTTGTTTTCCTGAAGAGAGTGTATGAAATAAGAGCCTCATCCGAGGACTCCGGATATAAGGAGTAGAGCAGAACATACACTCACCTTCTTACAAGAGTTAAAGGATCTGACCAGCTGCCCATTCTGACAGGTGAGGATGGAGCCAGCAAGGCTGAGCATTACACTTAGGGCACTGACCAGGGTGAAGGCCGTGACCTGAAAGAAGGATTGTGCATCACTGTCATCATGCTCCTCATCCTTCCATCATTGTATTCTATAGCTGCCATATCCTTGTCTAAACATTTGGATCCACCTGCCGTATCCATCTCACCATTTCCTGCATACAACTTACGAGCAACCATGTCTATCACCTCCTAGTTGTAGCCTACCTGTATACACCTGTTTACCAAGGAAGAAAGGATATGCCAGGCAGCTCTCCCATGCCACCTTTTCCAGGTAGCTTTCCCTTTAAGGGGAACTCCGGATCTTAAGCTTTGTTTTATAGTACACCATGGGGTAGATTTATCAAAGGATTTAGACTGCTTTTTCCTGTCTAAATTTGTCACACAGAAAGTCGCAGTCTATGTGCGACTTTTTTGCGACTTTTGCTTTACAGGATTTTTAGAACATGATGCATTCTAGTCTACTTTAGACAGAAAAATGCATTGGGGCTGAATTTATCAAAAGCGACTTTTCGGCGACAAGTCGCATTGGCTGAAAGTACGCAGAAATGTCAGACCATGTTGTAGCAAGTTTAAATACAGTCTAAAGTATAGGTCCCAAAGTCTGTGCGCAGAATTTATCAAGAGCTGTGCGCCTTTTGATAAAATAAGCGCACAATAGACCAGCCTAACCCTCTGTAGTTTGGTCTATATTGATGCGGGACATAGACAGCTTTGATAAAACTCCCCCCATCTCTCCTTTTTCACAGTGCAGTCGTGTTCGATACGCGCCCTCCATGCACTCTCTTTGGGAGATCCAGAGATACACGAGCGCTGTACTCATGCATGTGACTCTCCTATAGAGATGATTTGAGGGAGCATTGTCGACCACCACTCCGTGCATGAGGAGAGCTGGACAACATGCAGGAAATTGCTGGGGTCCCAGCGGTCAGACCCCCTGTGATCAGACACTTATTCCCGAATCCTGTGGATAAGGGATACAAAGTTAAGTACCGGATTTCCCCTTTAATGTGTTTCCTTCCAACTAGGAGTCTAAAAACATGACTTGGAATGTATGCCAAGCCAGAAATCTCTTAACAAGCAAAGAATATCCATCTGTAGACATGTTTCTGGATTATTGCCCCTCATCAGTACAATGCAGGAGCTGTACGGCCGTTGAGAGGCCTATCATCATAGGACCAAAAGGGGTAATGTTTCTCCTGGAAAAAGTGGCTTGAGAGCTGCATTGCACATCCTTTCCTCTACAAATTCCCATTGGAACATGAATGGCCTATAAGTCTCCACACTCCTCAACATTACCCCCTTCTTATCCACCAGTCATGCCTTATTGTTTTTTTTTCCCCTCCATAGAAAATATTGTGGACAAACTTCTCCACACTCCCTTTGTTCTGTCTTATGTTAGATGATTCCTCAAAGAGAATTACAAGAAAATCAAGGCTATTAACCTTAGTAAATCTCCTTGTCTTGTCTATCTAGAATTTCTCATCCATGCTTTTGTGAGGCAACCTGAGCTGCAGTCTCCCACTCCATACTTACCACCAGGGTGATCGGCTTTTTCCATGAGATGCAGCCAATAAGGCCGGAAACAGCCAACTGAGCAGCAAGAAGAGAAAGAGGACGAGTAGAAGGAAGGACAGAATGTGAATGACGGAAAGGAGAGAATGGGATGAGCACCATGACCAGAGCGAGGTGAGCAGGTACAAGCCAGAGGGTAGGAATAGGAAATGGACCACAAAACAGATGAGAAGAGGTGTGATGGAATTGATAGAGGGAATGATAGATGAAGGTTCAAGATACGGACGGGAGGTGAAACAAAAAAAAGAAGGAAATGGGACGTCAGAATTCATGGAGTTTTCTATTTTGTAATTCTTTGTACAATAAAGGGTTATTTACAGGTCTCTATACATCGGGAACACTGGGCCCTCTTCTCCTGTGTTGGTATATTTGTGTCTTAGTGACGTGGAGTAGCTTCTAAGTTACAGCAAATATCGGAAACCAGACCCACATACGGCTCGTCATGGCTGGGAAAGACCAATTCAGGTGTCTTTCGGAGAAATTACAGGCATGTACAGTATGTTTTCTGAAGAAAAAGACCACTTTCCATATATAACGTCTGTAAAACTGAACAGGCCCTGCAGGTCAATATAACAAAACTATGGTCATGTACGTACTTAATAGTGGGCCAAATCGGCCTCCGCCATAACTATACTGTGTAAAAACCTCATAAGATTTTCGAACGAAAACCTGCCAGACTCTCCACAACCATAAGATCTTCCTGTCATGGTCAAAACACATTACATAACCAGAGAATGACAATTCTTTCACATTAGTCTATATATTGGCTGTTACTATTGTTCAGAATGGTAATACGTGATCAATAACACCGTGAGTAGGACAAGCAATCTATCTGAAAACATTGTTTCCAAGCAGACTGAGGTAAAAAAAAAAAATCTTTCCTGATAAGGGTGGGTTCACACTACGATTTGACGATATCCGGTGACCATATCGTCAAATCGTAGTGTGAACCCACCCTAAGACTGATCGCTTTACTATTTTACGAAAATTTCTATCCCAGCCAACTACATTTAACTGATCTTTTTGGTTAAACTCGTCCATTCTTAACATATATGGGCACCTTAACTCATCCCTCCTGCCTTCCGCTTCTGAAAGTGGCCATACACATTAGATAGAAGTTGGTTGATGTGAACAACCACTGAACCAATTATCGTCTGATGGACAATGGTTTCACAGGCTCAGCCGGACACATTTTACTCTGTACTGACTCTTCACACCAGCCACACGTGATCAATGGCACCAGGTGAAGGATGAACAATCCTTATAAGACTCTTCTTCCCTGAAAGATCTTTAATCTGTCTATTGGAAAAAAAATTGGTCCAACACTACTGTCCATTAGACAGTTGGTTGTCTAAAACATTCATTCATTGCTAAATTTCACCCGACAAATGATAATTTTGGTTGAAATTATTTTTTATGGACTTTAATGTTGTGTGTATGGTCATCTTTCTGAAGCTTAGACCTGTCCTTACCAGACTCCACATATCCTTCCATTACCTGTCCTAACGCTTTACTTTGTCCTAACACATTGATTCTTAACATCTGTAAGGACTCCTCACAACCCAACTTAACTAAGCTCTCTTTAGCCAACTGCCCCCCATCTTGGTTTCCTGTAGTTGTCCCAACACTCAGAGTTTGTGCCCAACATGTCCTAACTCCTCTCAATATGTATATCTTTTCAATAAATCATTCAAGACAGAGAAAAAAAAATAGAAAAATAAAGCTGTCAAATAGCCAAAAAATAACAACATTTCATTATTTCTAGAGAATGAGACCCCAATATTGGTGAAGCCCAACCATGGTGTCATGTTAATGGTGAGTACAGAAAGCAGGTAAGGTCAGAATACAACCAGAACTACACTTACAGAGAATCCAGCCCACGACGGACAAGAGTGTTTGATTTTTGTGTTTGTGGTGATAGAGGCCGTGACCAGACTGAATGTGACTATCAGGACCCCCAGAATCACCTGCACAAACCCCAGAGCTAGCAGCACATGTGTCCAAGCCCGGTGGAGCCTCAACTGGGACAGGCTGCGGGATGTCCGTCCAGTAAGGGAAAAACTGGAATCTGTTGGAGAAGGCATCTCTACACAGGGCCCCAATGACGGGGCTCATCAGGAGTCCCCAAAGACTATCGTAACAGGGGGTTCAAGAGTTACCGAGTGTGTGCGTCAATAAGATGCCTGATGTCTGCAGTGCACAATCCCCACAGGACGCAGAGAGGAATTAACCCTTAATGTTCAGCTGAACTGCACAAACTCAATCTCAGTGTATTCATTTCAAAGAGCATTAAAGGTTTACAGGATTTAATTTAAGAAAGTTTAGCGGCAAACACTGAGCATGGTCACCCGAGATCCCAGCAGAGTCGGCCACGTAGAAGACTTGGCAAGAATCAGGGCCGAGCAATGCAGAATGGAGAGCAGCTCTTCAGGCAACAGACCCCGGTCAAGGTCAATGCACAACACTTCTCAAAACCAGAAAATAAGGAACCAAATGCCATCTAAATAATTAGATACATTCCAGGACAAATCCCTTCAGTCTTCACAGATATATGAAACCTGAAGCCAAACTCCATTATATGACCCCAGAGAGAACATGACCAAGCTTGGGTTGTCAGCGCTGGGCAGATTCAATGATGGTGAGGTGGTGGGCACGGAGCCAGGTAAACATCACTGCAGACACTGGTGGAATGACGGACACTAGAGATGATTGTGGATGGCTGAAAGATGCTGCGGACTGGAGAGATGTGATGCAAAAACGAAGGGTTAAAAGCTCCACACGTTCACCGGATAAGGTGCTCAGGATCTAGGACAGAACCAGAGAAGTGATGACATAAATCGAAGACCTTGGAACCCCAGAAATATCTGATCACAACGTGACGCCAGGCTTTGGTCAAGCGCACGCCATCGAGGGCCATCCACTACCAGCCAGGCCATCTCCATGCCAGACGATGAAAGTTGTACCTGGCAGAGGATGAGAGTCACACTGGTCAGCAGTACAAAAGAGTGTCAGAGCGCCAGACTGGGATGTCTATAGACAAAATCCTAAGAACCCCCGTCAGCTGACAACAGGGACCCCAAATGTGACCCTCTAAATCCGCACATGAAATATTCTGTCTTCTCCGGAACCTGCTCAGCATCCTTACAGCTGCAGCACTGAACAGCTCCCCTCCCTCTACTCTGCAAAGCAGGCTGGGAAATGTAGTCTGCAGGGGGATGGGGATCTGTGACGTCACTGACTTAAAGGCACAGTAAACATTAACCTTTCACTTGCTGTACTCATCAGGCTGGTCTCCCAAACAAGACCACAGGACCCAATGGGAATCCGGGATGCTTGTATAGACGAGTAGAAGACATGTCTCTTTTTTGCATAATAGGGTTAGAGTTCTTATATAGGACAATTAGACTTGAAATTCTAGGCTGAAGAGCTAGCAGTCATTAGCATGCTCGGTGGTGCTGGATTTATGCAGAAATACCAGTGCTATTACAGTTCTGCTCCCTTCCCCCTCCCATGTCCCTGCGGAGCGGCGCTCTAATGGAACCTTTTATCTGGATCCTGTAGGTCTGCTCGGGTTTCAGTCAGCAGAAAGGAAATGAATGTCAAACTCATCTTTTATTAATGCCTCATATTCCTAAACAGCTACTGCGCCAAAGCAGCGCCGGCACCAGCTCCTCCCTGCAGATCGTGAAGGACTCTGCCCAGGAGACGTATCATACTGGGAAATACGTTCTTCTCCATGGGGGTCCTCTCGCCATCAGCCACGCATATTTTGGAAAAACACATTTTAATTTTACCACCCACAAAGCTCAGCAACCCGGCATGAAAGAAAAACAAAGACGACATAGACTTAATAAAATTGTTTAATTTGGCATCGGCTGCTCAACAGATCTGACCCTTCGGCAACATGACCTGGGCTGGGATCAGTCTAAGGCTACATGCATTACCCCTTTAACAGAACACACATGTAAACGTGAGGCATGCACACCCCCCTCCCGACAACACAGGGACACCCGGCATTAACTGATAAGAGCCCTTCACAGGCAGAGAAGGGTTAATCCTGAGTGGGACGATGTTCTGGCCTGGTAGTTGGGGTCACCCCCCACTCATGACAACCAGACGTGGCCTGGTGCTGACACTTGTCACTCGCACACGACCCCCGTACAGTGTCACACTCACAGCTCTGACAACATTGTGTTAATACAGACACACAAGCATTAATGAAGAGCGGCAGCTCAATGTCTGTCAGCTCCGGAACGAGCTGCCGCAATACAGTCCGATAGTGCAGGGATGTGAGGATAGATGGCGCTCCAGTCACATTCCATCTTAAGGCTTGAATGCATTTTGTGCAGCGCCTGCCGCTACGTTAGTCGCCGCTGTGCGCACGGCAGAGTTAGAGAACACACCAGCGGCAAACTCTTCCTGGGCCTTCTGGAAACTGGCACCAGTCCGGCGATAAATGGAGTGGATCTGAGGGAGAAATCAGAGGCGTAAATACAGAGAAGCCAGAAATCTCAGGTGCCTGAGACGATGACCGCATAAGATTCAATATAAACATACAGACCCCCTCCTGCCCATTCTCATGGCGATACCCCCGTCTCCCCTACTCACCCTCTTCAGCATGACGATGCCCATGGTGGCGGTTGCCGTGAGGAGCAGCGCCACTATCATCATAAACACGGAGGCCGCGGTGTGACCTTCCTTCAAGGCACTGAAAGCAGTGACCCAGCCGCTATAGAGAGGAAAATACAGCTCGGTCAGACATAAAGACGCACGTACAGATGATGTGAGGGGTCTGTGCATATAGAAACAATATCCCCAAGAGATATGGGACCCCACAGTGTCAGCACACTGAATTGATGTGGGACAGGAAACCCAACACAGATGGGCCTTTCTGAGGAGATTGAGCTTATTCCCTTCTCTTGGTTCAGAGCACATGCACACTCTTCATAGGTGAGCGTGCTTGTGTATAGGGTATCAAGAGAGATGGCTGTCAGCTTACCATGTATACAGTATGACAGAGAGTGACTGCTAAGCGCGCATGTGTATTGAGGGGGATCAGGAGTGAGAGCTGTTGGTTGAGCAGAGTGTGCATGTGTATAGGATGATAAGGAGAGACGGCAGTCAGCTAAGCTGAGCGTGCATGTGTACTGGAAGGGGATAAGGAGCTGTTGGTAGAGCAGAGTGTGCATGTGTATAGGATGATAGGGAGAGACGGATTCAAGCAAGCTGAGAGTGCATGTGTACTACGGGGGTCAGGTGCAAGAGCTGTTGGTTGAGCAGAGTGTGCATGTGTATAGGATGATAGGGAGAGATGGATTCAGGCAAGCTGAGCGTGCATGTGTATTAAGGGGGTCAGGAGTGGGAGCTGTTGGTTGAGCAGAGTGTGCATGTGTATAGGATGATAGGGAGAGACAGCAGTCAGCTAAGTTGAGCGTGCATGTATATAGTGTGTCAGGGAGGAATAGCTGTCAGCTGAGTGTGCATGTCTAGGGGGGGGGGGGGGAGATCAATGAGAGCTGTTGGCCAATCTGAGCGTACATGTGTTTGGGGTGATCGGGAGAGATGACGTAAGGCCAGGCTATGATTGCCTACAGTAACTTGTGGCCTCTGCATGAAGAAACATCACCCAGAAGACCTAACTACAGTAATAAAACCCAAACCCAGCATCACATGACCGTCCGTACCTGAAGCCCCATCCAGGGATTCCCACCGCCTCCAGCACATACATTATGTCTTGAACAAAGTAGATGAAGAAGAAGACAAAAAAATTGAAGGAGCTGTCACTCCTAAGGAGAGAACAAGAGGTTAGAGCAGGCGGTCGGCGACCAAATCATCACCTCCGAGGAAACCTCTGGATCAGCGTATGGAAGTAAATGAGTATTATTGGCAGCCATGTTATTATAGAATAGAGAACAGAGCAGAATTATATTGGTCATTACATCATCCATACACCGGTGGCACCAGAAATGTCTCACAGGTTTCTCTCCAGAACGCCAACCTATCAGAAGAATGGGGGTCCTCTTCACCCAGTCAGCACTGCACATACAGATCTCCTCACTGAAGACCATGGTGGTCGTAGTAGAAAAACTCACCCCAAACACAATAGAGAAAGCTTCCTGCGCAGACCGCCACCTCATATACAGGACCCCATTCTTCTGACATACAGGGGCCCAGAGATGGCAGCACAGGGCACCCAACATTCCTTCTCAGCCATCCCTGCTCCAGAGCGGTGTGCCTTCTGACCTCTGACAAATACATGTGACCCTCCACATATAGACATCAAGATGGTTGGAGGACTGGCATCGAGTGCCACAGGCTGCACCCTCCTGGATTATAGATACAGAAGGCTATATCTGGGGTATTTACAGGGGTGATCCAGTCTCCAAGTCTAGAGCAGCAGGTGGAGACCCAACAGCCTCCACATGTAGAGGAGGAGGCCGAGAGCTGATTGACTCCATGTCCAGAGAAGAAGGAGCCAGAGTCAACCCTTTCCATGTCTGGAGGAGGAGGTGGCTGTGAGGTGACAGAATGTCCAGAGAAGGAGCCAGAGAGCCAACCATCTCCATGTCTAGAGGAGGAGGAGGCCGAGAGCTGACAGACTCCATATCCAGAGAAGAAGGAGCCAGAGAGCCAACATCTCCACGTCTAGAGGAGGAGGCCGAGAGCTGACAGACTCCATATCCAGAGGAGAAGGAGCCAGAGAGCCAACCATCTCCACGTCTAGAGGAGGAGGCAGAGAGCTGACATACTCCATATCCAGAGGAGGAGCAAGAGAGCCAACATCTCCATATCTAGAGGAGGAGGAGGCCAAGAGCTGAGAGATTCCATATCCAGAGAAGAAGGAGCCAGAGAGCCAACCATCTCCACATCTAGAGGAGGAGGAGGAGGCCGAGAGCTGACATACTCCATATCCAGAGGAGGAGGAGCCAGAGAGTCAACCATCTCCATGTCTAGAGGAAGAGGCCGAGAGCTGATTGACTCCATGTCTAGAGGAGAATGAAAAGATTCTAAAGGATCCAAATCTAGAGAAGGCTGAGAGCTGACAGGATCCACATCTAGAGAAGGCGGCTGACAGGATCCACATCTAGAGAAGGCGGCTGACAGGATCCACCTCTAGAGAAGGCGGCTGACAGGATCCACCTCTAGAGAAGGCGGCTGACAGGATCCACATCTAGAGAAGGCGGCTGACAGGATCCACCTCTAGAGAAGGCGGCTGACAGGATCCACCTCTAGAGAAGGCGGCTGACAGGATCCACATCTAGAGAAGGCGGCTGACAGGATCCACATCTAGAGAAGGCGGCTGACAGGATCCACATCTAGAGAAGGCGGCTGACAGGATCCACATCTAGAGAAGATGGCTGACAGGATCCACATCTAGAGAAGATGGCTGACAGGATCCACATCTAGAGAAGATGGCTGACAGGATCCACATCTAGAGAAGATGGCTGACAGGATCCACATCTAGAGAAGATGGCTGACAGGATCCACATCTAGAGAAGATGGCTGACAGGATCCACATCTAGAGAAGATGGCTGACAGGATCCACATCTAGAGAAGATGGCTGACAGGATCCACATCTAGAGAAGATGGCTGACAGGATCCACATCTAGAGAAGATGGCTGACAGGATCCACATCTAGAGAAGATGGCTGACAGGATCCACATCTAGAGAAGATGACAGCGCTGACAGGATCCACATCTAGAGAAGATGGCTGACAGGATCCACATCTAGAGAAGACGGCTGACAGGATCCACATCTAGAGAAGCAGGTAACATTTGACCGATGTGTCACCAGTAAAGAACCGGTCATCAGCTCTGGAAGTTGTTTGTTGGGCGCCTCTACCAACCCAGTAATAACTGCGGACATCTTACCTGAAGGCCTTGTACAGCGGTCTGTACCAGCAAATAAAAGAGCACGGTGTAAAGAGGATAGCCCAGAGGATGGACATGCCAAAACCAGAGGCCCCGTTTCCATCTACACAGAACAAGGCCAGACAGGCCAGGAAGTTCAGCAGCAGAGTCCCGGCACTGACTGCAATAAGAGGGAAAAGATTAATGACAAAGTCATGGCGCTGCCATACACTGGAGGTCTGTACACGCACCAAGCCACAGGTAATACATGATGGACACCGTCTTCTGGAACTCCTGTGGTATGTCCACACTTATGTCCTGATAGAAACAAGGCTTCACCGGGCAAAACGATGGCAGCGGCGGCCAGTTATTCTGTCTTGCTAGGACGGCAAAAGAAAGACAAAATTCATTTACAGATCAACCTAAATATAGGAGGCAATATATACCCAGAACCCCAATCTATGGCGTCCACAGCTCTCCAGAGCCCTGAGCTTATACACTGGCCTCCATCTACCTAACCCAGGATACCCCCCCCCCCTCCGAACCCTATATCCTGACCTCATACACTGACCTCCATCTACCTAATCCAGAATACCCCCCCCCCCCCCTGAACCCTATATTTTTGGCTCATACACTGACCTCCATCTACCTAACCCAGGATACCTGCCCGCCCCCCCCGAACCCTATATCCTGAGCTCATACACTGGCCTCCATCTACCTAACCCAGGATACCCCCCCCCCCCCTGAACCCTATATCCTCAGCTCATACACTGACCTCCATCTACCTAACCCAGAATACCTGCCCCCCCCAACCCTATATCCTGAGCTCATACACTGGCCTCCATCTACCTAGCCCAGGATATCCCCTGAACCCTTTAGCTCATACAGGCGCCTCCACTAAGCGCAGCGTTCTGGAGCTCTCGTTCTCTTCGGTCTAGTTCTTCCGCCTTTCGGTTAAGCTCCTCCTGGCGCCTTAATAAATCTGCAGTCGCTGCAGCTGTAGATTCCTTTAAGGAAATAAAATGCAAAACAAGAACAAATCGCAGAAGTACTAAACCAAAAATAAACCAAAAAAATATCTGAGAACCAATATCATGGAGACAAGTGGATCTCTACCTGTGTTCCGTAGGAGCCGTAGTTTTTGGGTTCGGTGGGGCTTTGTTTCTTGACAGCTGGAGTGACAGTCGGCTGGAGTGTGGCGGCAGGCAAAGAGGCGGCTGGTTGGACCGACGGCTCATGGTAAGGTGGAGGTACCTAAAACCACAAAAAAAAAAAAAAAGGCTCCATACGTTATACAGTAAAAGGGAAAAGTTTAGAAGCAACTTATGTTTCCATGGTTTTTCTTGTAGATTTTTACTTTTGCTTTGATGAGAGCTTAACACCTCCCCACCCCCATAGATCACCCCCTCTCCCGATCACAGACTGTAATGTATTGACATTGTTTCTTTTATAATGAGGGATGGAGCGGAATGTTAGTGTAGCATGTGGTATAGTGTATAGTGTAGGGAACCTGTGCTGTAAATTGTATGACTTCAATACCTTTACACACCCTTCTGTCCATCAGGTTCATGCGGTAGTCCCCTTGATTGCTTTTCTCGCAGTCTTGAAGGCGTTCTCTCCATTAGTGTCACCTGGATTGGTTCTCTCACAGTCTTGAAGGTGTTCTCTCCATTAGTGTCACCTGGATTGGTTCTCTCGCAGTCTTGAAGGTGTTCTCTCCATTAGTGTCACTTGGATTGGTTCTCTCGCAGTGTTGAAGGTGTTCTCTCCATTAGTGTCACTTGGATTGGTTCTCTCGCAGTCTTGAAGATGTTCTCTCCATTAGTGTCACTTGGATTGGTTCTCTCGCAGTCTTGAAGGCGTTCTCTCCATTAGTGTCACCTGGATTGGTTCTCTCGCAGTCTTGAAGGCGCTCTCCATTAGTGTCACCTGGATTGGTTCTCTCGCAGTCTTGAAGGCGTTCTCTCCATTAGTGGCACCTGGATTGGTCCTCTAGCAGTCTTGAAGGCGTTCTCTCCATTAGTGTCACCTGGATTGGTCCTCTAGCAGTCTTGAAGGCGTTCTCTTCATTAGTGTCACCTGGATTGGTTCTCTCGCAGTCTTGAAGGCGTTCTCTCCATTAGTGTCACCTGGATTGGTTCTCTCGCAGTCTTGAAGGCGCTCTCTCCATCACCTGGATTGGTTCTCTAGCAGTCTTGAAGGCGTTCTCTCCATTAGTGTCACCTGGATTGGTTCTCTAGCAGTCTTGAAGGCGTTCTCTCCATTAGTGTCACCTGGATTGGTTCTCTCGCAGTCTTGAAGGCGTTCTCTTCATTAGTGGCACCTGGATTGGTCCTCTAGCAGTCTTGAAGGCGTTCTCTCCATTAGTGTCACCTGGATTGGTTCTCTAGCAGTCTTGAAGGCGTTCTCTTCATTAGTGGCACCTGGATTGGTTCTCTCGCAGTCTTGAAGGCGCTCTCCATTAGTGTCACCTGGATTGGTTCTCTCGCAGTCTTGAAGGCGCTCTCTCCATCACCTGGATTGGTTCTCTAGCAGTCTTGAAGGCGTTCTCTCCATTAGTGTCACCTGGATTGGTTCTCTAGCAGTCTTGAAGGCATTCTCTTCATTAGTGTCACCTGGATTGGTTCTCTAGCAGTCTTAAAGGCGTTCTCTCCATTAGTGTCACCTGGATTGGTTCTCTCGCAGTCTTGAAGGTGTTCTCTCCATTAGTGTCACCTGTATTTGTTTTCTAGCAGTCTTGAAGGCGTTCTCTCCATTAGTGTCACCTGGATTGGTTTTCTCGCAGTCTTGAAGGCGTTCTCTCCATTAGTGTCACCTGGATTGGTTCTCTAGCAGTCTTGAAGGCGTTCTCTCCATTAGTGTCACCTGGATTGGTTC
Organism: Hyla sarda; assembly: GCF_029499605.1. NCBI lineage: Eukaryota > Metazoa > Chordata > Amphibia > Anura > Hylidae > Hyla > Hyla sarda. The sequence goes on from NW_026610561.1 coordinate 781,289, forward strand.
TCTAGCAGTGTTGAAGGTGTTCTCTCCATTAGTGTCACTTGGATTGGTTCTCTCGCAGTCTTGAAGGTGTTCTCTCCATTAGTGTCACCTGTATTTGTTTTCTAGCAGTCTTGAAGGCGTTCTCTCCATTAGTGTCACCTGGATTGGTTTTCTCGCAGTCTTGAAGGCGTTCTCTCCATTAGTGTCACCTGGATTGGTTCTCTCGCAGTCTTGAAGGCGTTCTCTCCATTAGTGTCACCTGGATTGGTTCTCTAGCAGTCTTGAAGGTGTTCTCTCCATTAGTGTCACTTGGATTGGTTCTCTCGCAGTGTTGAAGGTGTTCTCTCCATTAGTGTCACTTGGATTGGTTCTCTCGCAGTCTTGAAGATGTTCTCTCCATTAGTGTCACTTGGATTGGTTCTCTTGCAGTCTTGAAGGCGTTCTCTCCATTAGTGTCACCTGGATTGGTTCTCTCGCAGTCTTGAAGGTGTTCTCTCCATTAGTGTCACCTGGATTGGTTCTCTCGCAGTGTTGAAGGTGTTCTCTCCATTAGTGTCAATTGGATTGGTTCTCTCGCAGTCTTGAAGATGTTCTCTCCATTAGTGTCACTTGGATTGGTTCTCTCGCAGTCTTGAAGGTGTTCTCTCCATTAGTGTCACCTGGATTGGTTCTCTAGCAGTCTTGAAGGCGCTCTCTCCATTAGTGTCACATGGATTGGTTTTCAGTATACGCCTTGTCAGGAGTTAGTCTGTCTCAGCCATCGTTGTGTTGAGCAGAGGTTGGCGCACAGTTTTATACAGGGTTTAGAAAACACAGAGGTTATAAAGTCCGTCCCTCAGAAGGTCACTGATGTATTTCAAATACCAGGATAGAAAAATACCAAGGGCGGCGTCTGTCATAGGCGATTCCTACAAACCAAATCAGCGCCAAGAACCAATTCTAACCTCTCTAGTTGTCCTTCATGACCGCACTACAGGAGAATACCAAAAACTACTGCAGGGTGGGACGACTGCTTGGAATCTCTTCACCAATAATCTAACCAGGTGGTAATAATCAGTGAAGGTATGTAGGGAAGATCAAGTGGCGGCTCTGTATATATATATGTCTGATGGAGGTGCCATTTCCTTCAGCCCAGCAGAGAGAGACTGCTCGAGTACCGCGCGCGTCCAGACTTTTTGGGAGGGATTTGTTCAGTACGGAGGATGAATTATAAAAAGGTACCTGAAGGTCTTTATACGACACAATGGTCTGCCATGAACCTTGTGAGTGACCGCAGACTTATAATTGTTCGGTCTGAACCATTTGGTTTTCTCACCAGGAACAGTCGAGCACAAAGTCCCTGATCTGACTGGGAAACCGGAAGCATCATCTTTATTTCCATGATGTTCTCTAAAATACTCTAAAGGTCATGTGATGGAGGATCTGACGCTGCAAACTTCTGTGCAGGATAGAAAGACGATTATATCTAAACCCTCTGTTCACTCCTGCAGGAAACCGTAAATCCTGCCTCCACACTGCCGGCCGCTGCACGACAGCCTCCCAACGGCACGCGCCCTGCATACGGCACACACACCCCGCGTACGGCACGCGCCCTGCGTACGGTATATTATCTGTGCATTATTTCCATACATAAACTTAAGGTTCTCACCCCCATGTTGTCGAATGGATTGTAGACATCTAATGTGGCGTACTGAGCAGTGGGGCGATGCTCCATCACCGCCGGATCCTGGAGAAATAAGACAGGTGGAACCAATAATACATCTACAGGAGGAGGGGGTCCGGTAATATATCTACAGGAGGGGGGGTCCGGTAATCTATCTACAGGAGGGGGGGGGGCTGGAAATCTATCTACAGGAGGGGGGGGGGGGTCTGGAAATATATCTACAGGGGGGCAGGGGGGGGGGTCTGGAAATATATCTACAGGAGGGGGGGGTCTGGAAATATATCTACAGGAGGGGGGGGGGTCTGGAAATATATCTACAGGAGGGGGGGTCTGCAAATATATCTACAGGAGGGGGGGGTCCGGTAATATATGTACAGGGGGGGGGTCCGGTAATATATGTACAGGGGGGAGGTCCGGTAATATATGTACAGGGGGGGGGGTCCGGTAATATATGTACAGGGGGGGTCCGGTAATATATGTACAGGGGGGGGGGGCGGTAACATATGTACAGGGGGGGGGGCGGTAATATATGTACAGGGGGGGTCCGGTAATATATGTACAGGTGGGGGGGGTCCGGTAATATATGTACAGGTGGGGGGGGTCCGGTAATATATGTACAGGTGGGGGGGGTCCGGTAATATATGTACAGGTGGGGGGGGTCCGGTAATATATGTACAGGTGGGGGGGGTCCGGTAATATATGTACAGGTGGGGGGGGGTCCGGTAATATATGTACAGGGGGGGGTTCGGTAATATATGTACAGGGGGGGGGGGCGGTAACATATGTACAGGGGGGGGGGGCGGTAATATATGTACAGGGGGGGTCCGGTAATATATGTACAGGTGGGGGGGGGTCCGGTAATATATGTACAGGGGGGGGGTCCGGTAATATATGTACAGGTGGGGGGGGTCCGGTAATATATGTACAGGGAGGGGTTCGGTAATATATGTACAGGGGGGGTTCGGTAATATATGTACAGGGGGGGTTCGGTAATATATGTACAGGGGGGGGGGCGGTAATATATGTACAGGGGGGGGTCCGGTAATATATGTACAGGTGGGGGGGGTCCGGTAATATATGTACAGGGGGGGGTCCAGTAATATATGTACAGGGGGGGGGGGCGGTAATATATGTACAGGGGGGGGGCGGTAATATATGTACAGGGGGGGGGGGGGTCCGGTAATATATGTACAGGTGGGGGGGGTCCGGTAATATATGTACAGGTGGGGGGGGTCCGGTAATATATGTACAGGGGGGGGGTCCGGTAATATATGTACAGGTGGGGGGGGGTCCGGTAATATATGTACAGGGGGGGGGTCCGGTAATATATGTACAGGGGGGGGTCCGGTTATATATGTACAGGGGGGGTCCGGTAATATATGTACAGGGGGGGGGGGGGTCCGGTAATATATGTACAGGGGGGGGGGCGGTAATATATGTACAGGGGGGGGTCCGGTAATATATGTACAGGGGGGGGGGTCCGGTAATATATGTACAGGGGGGGGGGTCCGGTAATATATGTACAGGGGGGGGGGGTCCGGTAATATATGTACAGGGGGCGGTAATATATGTACAGGGGGGGGGGGCGGTAATATATGTACAGGGGGGGGTCCGGTAATATATGTACAGGTGGGGGGGGGGTCCGGTAATATATGTACAGGGGGGGGTCCGGTAATATATGTACAGGGGGGGGGGTCCGGTAATATATGTACAGGGGGGGGCGGTAATATATGTACAGGGGGGGGGTCCGGTAATATATGTACAGGTGGGGGGGGGTCCGGTAATATATGTACAGGGGGGGGGCGGTAATATATGTACAGGGGGGGGTCCGGTAATATATGTACAGGGGGGGTCCGGTAATATATGTACAGGGGGGGGGTCCGGTAATATATGTACAGGGGGGGGGGTCCGGTAATATATGTACAGGGGGGGGGTCCGGTAATATATGTACAGGGGGGGGGGTCCGGTAATATATGTACAGGGGGGGGGGTCCGGTAATATATGTACAGGGGGGGGGGTCCGGTAATATATGTACAGGGGGGGGGCGGTAATATATGTACAGGGGGGGGGGGTCCGGTAATATATGTACAGGGGGGGGGCGGTAATATATGTACAGGGGGGGGTCCGGTAATATATGTACAGGGGGGGGGTCCGGTAATATATGTACAGGGGGGGGGTCCGGTGATATATGTACAGGGGGGGGGGCGGTAATATATGTACAGGGGGGGGTCCGGTAATATATGTACAGGGGGGGGTCCGGTAATATATGTACAGGGGGGGGGGGTCCGGTAATATATGTACAGGGGGGGGGGGTCCGGTAATATATGTACAGGGGGGGGCGGTAATATATGTACAGGGGGGGGTCCGGTAATATATGTACAGGGGGGGGGGGGTCCGGTAATATATGTACAGGGGGGGGGGGTCCGGTAATATATGTACAGGGGGGGGTCCGGTAATATATGTACAGGGGGGGGGTCCGGTAATATATGTACAGGGGGGGGGTCCGGTAATATATGTACAGGGGGGGGGGGTCCGGTAATATATGTACAGGGGGGGGGTCCGGTAATATATGTACAGGGGGGGGTCCGGTAATATATGTACAGGGGGGGGGTCCGGTAACATATGTACAGGGGGGGGGTCCGGTAACATATGTACAGGGGGGGGGTCCGGTAACATATGTACAGGGGGGGGGGTTCGGTAATATATGTACAGGGGGGGGGGCGGTAATATATGTACAGGGGGGGGGTCCGGTAATATATGTACAGGGGGGGGGCGGTAATATATGTACAGGGGGGGGGGTCCGGTAATATATGTACAGGTGGGGGGTCCGGTAATATATCTCCAGGAGGAGGGGGGTCCGGTAATATACCTACAGGGGGGGGGGTCCGGTAATATATCTACAGGAGGAGGGGGGGGGGGGTCCGGTAATATATCTACAGGAGGAGGGGGGGGGGCGGTAATATATCTACAGGAGGAGGGGGGGGGGGTAATATATCTACAGGAGGAGGGGGGGGGGTCCGGTAATATATCTACAGGAGGGGGGCGGGTCCGGTAATATATCTACAGGAGGAGGGGGGGGGGGTCCGGTAATATATCTACAGGAGGAGGGGGGGGGGCGGTAATATATCTACAGGAGGAGGGGGGGGTCCGGTAATATATCTACAGGAGGAGGGGGGGGGGGCGGTAATATATCTACAGGAGGAGGGGGGGGTCCGGTAATATATCTACAGGAGGAGGGGGGGGGGGGGTCCGGTAATATATCTACAGGAGGAGGGGGGGGGGTCCGGTAATATATCTACAGGAGGAGGGGGGGGGGTCCGGTAATATATCTACAGGAGGAGGGGGGGGGGGGCGGTAATATATCTACAGGAGGAGGGGGGGGGGGCGGTAATATATCTACAGGAGGAGGGGGGGGGGGGTCCGGTAATATATCTACAGGAGGGGGGGGGGGGTCCGGTAATATATCTAACAGGAGGAGGGGGGGGGTCCGGTAATATATCTACAGGAGGAGGGGGGGGGGTCCGGTAATATATGTACAGGTGGGGGGGGTCCGGTAATATATGTACAGGGGGGGGGTCCGGTAATATATGTACAGGTGGGGGGGGGGGTCCGGTAATATATGTACAGGGGGGGGGGGTCCGGTAATATATGTACAGGTGGGGGGGGGTCCGGTAATATATGTACAGGGGGGGGGGGGTCCGGTAATATATGTACAGGGGGGGGTCCGGTAATATATGTACAGGGGGGGGGTCCGGTAATATATGTACAGGGGGGGGGTCCGGTGATATATGTACAGGGGGGGGGTCCGGTGATATATGTACAGGGGGGGGGGGGGTCCGGTAATATATGTACAGGGGGGGGGGGGGGTCCGGTAATATATGTACAGGGGGGGGTCCGGTAATATATGTACAGGGGGGGGGTCCGGTAATATATGTACAGGGGGGGGGTCCGGTAATATATGTACAGGGGGGGGTCCGGTAATATATGTACAGGGGGGGGTCCGGTAATATATGTACAGGGGGGGGGGCGGTAATATATGTACAGGGGGGGGGCGGTAATATATGTACAGGTGGGGGGGGCGGTAATATATGTACAGGGGGGGGGTCCGGTAATATATGTACAGGGGGGGGGTCCGGTAATATATGTACAGGGGGGGGGGTCCGGTAATATATGTACAGGGGGGGGTCCGGTAATATATGTACAGGGGGGGGTCCGGTAATATATGTACAGGGGGGGGTCCGGTAATATATGTACAGGGGGGGGTCCGGTAATATATGTACAGGGGGGGGGGTCCGGTAATATATGTACAGGGGGGGGGTCCGGTAATATATGTACAGGGGGGGGGGGGGGGGTCCGGTAATATATGTACAGGGGGGGGGGGGGGGGTCCGGTAATATATGTACAGGGGGGGGGGGGGGGGTCCGGTAATATATGTACAGGGGGGGGGGGGCCGGTAATATATGTAGGGGGGGGGGGGGCGGTAATATATGTACAGGGGGGGGGGGGTCCGGTAATATATGTACAGGGGGGGGGGGGGTCCGGTAATATATGTACAGGGGGGGGGGGTCCGGTAATATATGTACAGGGGGGGGGGTCCGGTAATATATGTACAGGTGGGGGGGGGGGGTCCGGTAATATATGTACAGGTGGGGGGGGGGGTCCGGTAATATATCTCCAGGGGGGGGTCCGGTAATATATGTACAGGTGGGGGGGGGGGGTCCGGTAATATATGTACAGGTGGGGGGGGTCCGGTAATATATGTACAGGTGGGGGGGGGGGGGTCCGGTAATATATCTCCAGGGGGGGGGTCCGGTAATATATGTACAGGTGGGGGGGGGTCCGGTAATATATGTACAGGGGGGGGGGGGGGCGGTAATATATGTACAGGGGGGGGGCGGTAATATATGTACAGGGGGGGGGGCCGGTAATATATGTACAGGGGGGGGGTCCGGTTATATATGTACAGGGGGGGGTCCGGTTATATATGTACAGGGGGGGGGGTCCGGTAATATATGTACAGGGGGGGGTCCGGTTATATATGTACAGGTGGGGGTCCGGTAATATATGTACAGGGGGGGGGTCCGGTAATATATGTACAGGGGGGGGGTCCGGTAATATATGTACAGGGGGGGGGGTCCGGTAATATATGTACAGGGGGGGGTCCGGTAATATATGTACAGGGGGGGGTCCGGTAATATATGTACAGGGGGGGGGGTCCGGTAATATATGTACAGGGGGGGGGTCCGGTAATATATGTACAGGGGGGGGGGTCCGGTAATATATGTACAGGGGGGGGGGTCCGGTAATATATGTACAGGGGGGGGGGTCCGGTAATATATGTACAGGGGGGGGGGGTCCGGTAATATATGTACAGGGGGGGGGGGTCCGGTAATATATCTACAGGGGGGGGGGGTCCGGTAATATATCTACAGGGGGGGGGGTCCGGTTATATATGTACAGGGGGGGGTCCGGTAATATATGTACGGGGGGGGGGTCCGGTAATATATGTACAGGGGGGGGGGTCCGGTAATATATGTACAGGGGGGGGGGTCCGGTAATATATGTACAGGGGGGGGGGTCCGGTAATATATGTACAGGGGGGGGGTCCGGTAATATATGTACAGGGGGGGGTCCGGTAATATATGTACAGGGGGGGGGGCGATAATATATGTACAGGGGGGGGGGCGATAATATATGTACAGGGGGGGGGCGGTAATATATGTACAGGGGGGGGGGCGGTAATATATGTACAGGGGGGGTCCGGTTATATATGTACAGGGGGGGGGGTCCGGTTATATATGTACAGGGGGGGGTCCGGTTATATATGTACAGGGGGGGGTCCGGTTATATATGTACAGGGGGGGGTCCGGTTATATATGTACAGGGGGGGGTCCGGTTATATATGTACAGGTGGGGGGTCCGGTAATATATGTACAGGGGGGGGTCCGGTAATATATGTACAGGGGGGGTCCGGTAATATATGTACAGGGGGGGGTCCGGTAATATATGTACAGGGGGGGGTCCGGTAATATATGTACAGGGGGGGGTCCGGTAATATATGTACAGGGGGGGGGCGGTAATATATGTACAGGGGGGGGTCCGGTAATATATGTACAGGGGGGGGTCCGGTAATATATGTACAGGGGGGGGTCCGGTAATATATGTACAGGGGGGGGTCCGGTAATATATGTACAGGGGGGGGTCCGGTAATATATGTACAGGGGGGGGTCCGGTAATATATGTACAGGGGGGGGTCCGGTAATATATGTACAGGGGGGGGTCCGGTAATATATGTACAGGGGGGGGTCCGGTTATATATGTACAGGGGGGGGTCCGGTAATATATGTACAGGGGGGGTCCGGTAATATATGTACAGGGGGGGTCCGGTAATATATGTACAGGGGGGGGGGGTCCGGTAATATATGTACAGGGGGGGGTCCGGTAATATATGTACAGGGGGGGTCCGGTAATATATGTACAGGGGGGGTCCGGTAATATATGTACAGGGGGGGGGTCCGGTAATATATGTACAGGGGGGGGTCCGGTAATATATGTACAGGGGGGGGGGCGATAATATATGTACAGGGGGGGGGCGATAATATATGTACAGGGGGGGGGCGGTAATATATGTACAGGGGGGGGGCGGTAATATATGTACAGGGGGGGTCCGGTTATATATGTACAGGGGGGGGGTCCGGTTATATATGTACAGGGGGGGGTCCGGTTATATATGTACAGGGGGGGGTCCGGTTATATATGTACAGGGGGGGGTCCGGTTATATATGTACAGGGGGGGGTCCGGTTATATATGTACAGGTGGGGGGTCCGGTAATATATGTACAGGGGGGGGTCCGGTAATATATGTACAGGGGGGGTCCGGTAATATATGTACAGGGGGGGGTCCGGTAATATATGTACAGGGGGGGGTCCGGTAATATATGTACAGGGGGGGGTCCGGTAATATATGTACAGGGGGGGGGCGGTAATATATGTACAGGGGGGGGTCCGGTAATATATGTACAGGGGGGGGGTCCGGTAATATATGTACAGGGGGGGGTCCGGTAATATATGTACAGGGGGGGGTCCGGTAATATATGTACAGGGGGGGGGTCCGGTAATATATGTACAGGGGGGGGTCCGGTAATATATGTACAGGGGGGGGTCCGGTAATATATGTACAGGGGGGGGTCCGGTAATATATGTACAGGGGGGGGTCCGGTTATATATGTACAGGGGGGGGGTCCGGTAATATATGTACAGGGGGGGTCCGGTAATATATGTACAGGGGGGGTCCGGTAATATATGTACAGGGGGGGGGGGTCCGGTAATATATGTACAGGGGGGGGTCCGGTAATATATGTACAGGGGGGGTCCGGTAATATATGTACAGGGGGGGGGTCCGGTAATATATGTACAGGGGGGGGTCCGGTAATATATGTACAGGGGGGGGTCCGGTAATATATGTACAGGGGGGGGTCCGGTAATATATGTACAGGGGGGGGTCCGGTAATATATGTACAGGGGGGGGTCCGGTAATATATGTACAGGGGGGGGTCCGGTAATATATGTACAGGGGGGGGTCCGGTAATATATGTACAGGGGGGGGTCCGGTAATATATGTACAGGGGGGGGGTCCGGTAATATATGTACAGGGGGGGGGTCCGGTAATATATGTACAGGGGGGGGCGGTAATATATGTACAGGGGGGGGCAGTAATATATGTACAGGGGGGGGGGTCCGGTAATATATGTACAGGGGGGGGGGGGTCCGGTAATATATGTACAGGGGGGGGCGGTAATATATGTACAGGGGGGGGTCCGGTAATATATGTACAGGGGGGGGGCAGTAATATATGTACAGGGGGGGGGGGTCCGGTAATATATGTACAGGGGGGGGGTCCGGTAATATATGTACAGGGGGGGGTCCGGTAATATATGTACAGGGGGGGGTCCGGTAATATATGTACAGGGGGGGGGTCCGGTAATATATGTACAGGGGGGGTCCGGTAATATATGTACAGGGGGGGGTCCGGTAATATATGTACAGGGGGGGTCCGGTAATATATGTACAGGGGGGGGTCCGGTAATATATGTACAGGGGGGGGTCCGGTAATATATGTACAGGGGGGGTCCGGTAATATATGTACAGGGGGGGGGGGGGGGTCCGGTAATATATGTACAGGGGGGGGGTCCGGTAATATATGTACAGGGGGGGGGGGGTCCGGTAATATATGTACAGGGGGGGGGGGGGTCCGGTAATATATGTACAGGGGGGGGGGGGTCCGGTAATATATGTACAGGGGGGGGTCCGGTAATATATGTACAGGGGGGGGGTCCGGTAATATATGTACAGGGGGGGGGTCCGGTAATATATGTACAGGGGGGGGGTCCGGTAATATATGTACAGGGGGGGGTCCGGTAATATATGTACAGGGGGGGGTCCGGTAATATATGTACAGGGGGGGGTCCGGTAATATATGTACAGGGGGGGGTCCGGTAATATATGTACAGGGGGGGGGGCGGTAATATATGTACAGGGGGGGGGGCGGTAATATATGTACAGGTGGGGGGGGGCGGTAATATATGTACAGGTGGGGGGGGGCGGTAATATATGTACAGGGGGGGGTCCGGTAATATATGTACAGGGGGGGGTCCGGTAATATATGTACAGGGGGGGGGGGTCCGGTAATATATGTACAGGGGGGGGGTCCGGTAATATATGTACAGGGGGGGGGTCCGGTAATATATGTACAGGGGGGGGTCCGGTAATATATGTACAGGGGGGGGTCCGGTAATATATGTACAGGGGGGGGGTCCGGTAATATATGTACAGGGAGGGGTCCGGTAATATATGTACAGGGGGGGGTCCGGTAATATATGTACAGGGGGGGGGGGGGGTCCGGTAATATATGTACAGGGGGGGGGGGGGGTCCGGTAATATATGTACAGGGGGGGGGGTCCGGTAATATATGTAGGGGGGGGGGGGGGCGGTAATATATGTACAGGGGGGGGGGTCCGGTAATATATGTACAGGGGGGGGGGGGGTCCGGTAATATATGTACAGGGGGGGGGGGTCCGGTAATATATGTACAGGGGGGGGGTCCGGTAATATATGTACAGGTGGGGGGGGGGGTCCGGTAATATATGTACAGGTGGGGGGGGGGGTCCGGTAATATATCTCCAGGGGGGGGGTCCGGTAATATATGTACAGGTGGGGGGGGGGGTCCGGTAATATATGTACAGGTGGGGGGGGTCCGGTAATATATGTACAGGGGGGGGGGGTCCGGTAATATATGTACAGGGGGGGGGGTCCGGTAATATATGTACAGGGGGGGTCCGGTAATATATGTACAGGTGGGGGGGGTCCGGTAATATATGTACAGGTGGGGGGGGGGGGGGGTCCGGTAATATATCTCCAGGGGGGGGGGTCCGGTAATATATGTACAGGTGGGGGGGGGGTCCGGTAATATATGTACAGGTGGGGGGGGGGGTCCGGTAATATATGTACAGGGGGGGGGGGGGCGGTAATATATGTACAGGGGGGGGGCGGTAATATATGTACAGGGGGGGGGCCGGTAATATATGTACAGGGGGGGGGTCCGGTTATATATGTACAGGGGGGGGTCCGGTTATATATGTACAGGGGGGGGGTCCGGTTATATATGTACAGGGGGGGGGTCCGGTTATATATGTACAGGTGGGGGGGTCCGGTAATATATGTACAGGTGGGGGGGGTCCGGTAATATATGTACAGGTGGGGGGGGTCCGGTAATATATGTACAGGTGGGGGGGGTCCGGTTATATATGTACAGGTGGGGGGTCCGGTAATATATGTACAGGGGGGGGTCCGGTAATATATGTACAGGGGGGGGGGTCCGGTAATATATGTACAGGGGGGGGGGTCCGGTAATATATGTACAGGGGGGGGGTCCGGTAATATATGTACAGGGGGGGGGGTCCGGTAATATATGTACAGGGGGGGGGTCCGGTAATATATGTACAGGGGGGGGGTCCGGTAATATATGTACAGGGGGGGGTCCGGTAATATATGTACAGGGGGGGGGGGTCCGGTAATATATGTACAGGGGGGGGGGGTCCGGTAATATATCTACAGGGGGGGGTCCGGTAATATATGTACAGGGGGGGGGTCCGGTTATATATGTACAGGGGGGGGTCCGGTAATATATGTACGGGGGGGGGGTCCGGTAATATATGTACAGGGGGGGGGGGGTCCGGTAATATATGTACAGGGGGGGGGTCCGGTAATATATGTACAGGGGGGGGGTCCGGTAATATATGTACAGGGGGGGGTCCGGTAATATATGTACAGGGGGGGGTCCGGTAATATATGTACAGGGGGGGGGCGATAATATATGTACAGGGGGGGGGCGGTAATATATGTACAGGGGGGGGGCGGTAATATATGTACAGGGGGGGTCCGGTTATATATGTACAGGGGGGGGTCCGGTTATATATGTACAGGGGGGGGTCCGGTTATATATGTACAGGGGGGGGTCCGGTTATATATGTACAGGGGGGGGTCCGGTTATATATGTACAGGGGGGGGTCCGGTTATATATGTACAGGTGGGGGGTCCGGTAATATATGTACAGGGGGGGGGTCCGGTAATATATGTACAGGGGGGTCCGGTAATATATGTACAGGGGGGGGTCCGGTAATATATGTACAGGGGGGGTCCGGTAATATATGTACAGGGGGGGGGTCCGGTAATATATGTACAGGGGGGGGGCGGTAATATATGTACAGGGGGGGGTCCGGTAATATATGTACGGGGGGGGGGGTCCGGTAATATATGTACAGGGGGGGGGGGTCCGGTAATATATGTACAGGGGGGGGGTCCGGTAATATATGTACAGGGGGGGGGTCCGGTAATATATGTACAGGGGGGGGGTCCGGTAATATATGTACAGGGGGGGGTCCGGTAATATATGTACAGGGGGGGGGGCGATAATATATGTACAGGGGGGGGGCGGTAATATATGTACAGGGGGGGGCGGTAATATATGTACAGGGGGGGGTCCGGTTATATATGTACAGGGGGGGGTCCGGTTATATATGTACAGGGGGGGGTCCGGTTATATATGTACAGGGGGGGGTCCGGTTATATATGTACAGGGGGGGGTCCGGTTATATATGTACAGGGGGGGGTCCGGTTATATATGTACAGGTGGGGGGTCCGGTAATATATGTACAGGGGGGGGTCCGGTAATATATGTACAGGGGGGGTCCGGTAATATATGTACAGGGGGGGGTCCGGTAATATATGTACAGGGGGGGTCCGGTAATATATGTACAGGGGGGGGTCCGGTAATATATGTACAGGGGGGGGGCGGTAATATATGTACAGGGGGGGGTCCGGTAATATATGTACAGGGGGGGGTCCGGTAATATATGTACAGGGGGGGGTCCGGTAATATATGTACAGGGGGGGGTCCGGTAATATATGTACAGGGGGGGGTCCGGTAATATATGTACAGGGGGGGGTCCGGTAATATATGTACAGGGGGGGGTCCGGTAATATATGTACAGGGGGGGGGTCCGGTTATATATGTACAGGGGGGGGTCCGGTAATATATGTACAGGGGGGGTCCGGTAATATATGTACAGGGGGGGTCCGGTAATATATGTACAGGGGGGGGGGTCCGGTAATATATGTACAGGGGGGGGGTCCGGTAATATATGTACAGGGGGGGTCCGGTAATATATGTACAGGGGGGGGTCCGGTAATATATGTACAGGGGGGGGTCCGGTAATATATGTACAGGGGGGGTCCGGTAATATATGTACAGGGGGGGGTCCGGTAATATATGTACAGTGGGGGGTCCGGTAATATATGTACAGGGGGGGGTCCGGTAATATATGTACAGGGGGGGGTCCGGTAATATATGTACAGGGGGGGGTCCGGTAATATATCTACAGGGGGGGGTCCGGTAATATATGTACAGGGGGGGGTCCGGTAATATATGTACAGGGGGGGGGTCCGGTAATATATGTACAGGGGGGGGTCCGGTAATATATGTACAGGGGGGGGGCGGTAATATATGTACAGGGGGGGGCAGTAATATATGTACAGGGGGGGGGGTCCGGTAATATATGTACAGGGGGGGGGGTCCGGTAATATATGTACAGGGGGGGGGGTCCGGTAATATATGTACAGGGGGGGGGCGGTAATATATGTACAGGGGGGGGTCCGGTAATATATGTACAGGGGGGGGCAGTAATATATGTACAGGGGGGGGGGTCCGGTAATATATGTACAGGGGGGGGCAGTAATATATGTACAGGGGGGGGTCCGGTAATATATGTACAGGGGGGGGTCCGGTAATATATGTACAGGGGGGGTCCGGTAATATATGTACAGGGGGGGGTCCGGTAATATATGTACAGGGGGGGGTCCGGTAATATATGTACAGGGGGGGGCGGTAATATATGTACAGGGGGGGGTCCGGTAATATATGTACAGGGGGGGGTCCGGTAATATATGTACAGGGGGGGGCGGTAATATATGTACAGGGGGGGGTCCGGTAATATATGTACAGGGGGGGGTCCGGTAATATATGTACAGGGGGGGGTCCGGTAATATATGTACAGGGGGGGGTCCGGTAATATATGTACAGGGGGGGTCCGGTAATATATGTACAGGGGGGGTCCGGTAATATATGTACAGGGGGGGGTCCGGTAATATATGTACAGGGGGGGGTCCGGTAATATATGTACAGGGGGGGTCCGGTAATATATGTACAGGGGGGGGGGGGGGGTCCGGTAATATATGTACAGGGGGGGGGTCCGGTAATATATGTACAGGGGGGGGGGGTCCGGTAATATATGTACAGGGGGGGGGGGGTCCGGTAATATATGTACAGGGGGGGGGGGTCCGGTAATATATGTACAGGGGGGGGGGGGTCCGGTAATATATGTACAGGGGGGGGGTCCGGTAATATATGTACAGGGGGGGGTCCGGTAATATATGTACAGGGGGGGGTCCGGTAATATATGTACAGGGGGGGGTCCGGTAATATATGTACAGGGGGGGGGTCCGGTAATATATGTACAGAGGGGGGGGGGGTCCGGTAATATATCTACAGAGGGGGGGGGGGGGGGGGTTAGAGAACGCGGGGTTTCCCCCTCCTCCCCGCACGGGGCCGCCGGTTCTCACCTGGAAGGGGTTGTCGCTGTCGCTGTACGGCGCCGCCATGTCTCCGCTCCGCTCTGATTGGATGAGATTCTACCCGGAAGTGGCGCAGAGACCGGTCACATGCTAATCCCGTGATCCGGGTGCTTGTCACGTGACCCGCCTGACAGCCGCAACTGCTGCGCCTAGTGACGTCATCTCTCCTCATTTACATGTATTCTAATAACCTGCACAGTGCATGACCCGCCCCCTCATTTACATATATTCTTATAACCTCATGTACAGTATAATAACACCACCCCTCATTTACATATATTCTAATATCCCCCTGTTATAGTATAATAACTCCCCCTCATTTACATATATTATAATATCCCCCTGTTATGGTATAATAACTCCACCCCTCATTTACATATATTCTAATATCCCCTTGTTATAGTATAACTCCACCCCTCATTTACATATATTCTAATATCCCCCTGTTATAGTATAATAACTCCCCCCCCCCTCATTTACCTATATTCTAATATCCCCGTTATAGTAGAATAACTCCACCCCTCATTTACATATATTCTAATATCCCCGTTAAAGTATAATAACTTCACCCCTCATTTACCTATATTCTAATATCCCCGTTATTGTATAATAACTCCACCCCTCATTTACATATATTCTAATATCCCCTGTTATAGTATAACTCCACCCCTCATTTACATATATTTTAATATCCCCCTGTTATAGTATAACTCCACCCCTCATTTACCTATATTCTAATATCCCCGTTATAGTATAATAACTCCACCCCCATTTACATATATTCTAATATCCCCTGTTATAGTATAACTCCACCCATCATTTACATATATTTTAATATCCACCTGTTCTAGTATAACTCCACCCCTCATTTACATATATTTTAATATCCACCTGTTATAGTATAACTCCACCCCTCATTTACCTATATTCTAATATCCCCGTTATAGTATAACTCCACCCCTCATTTACATATATTTTAATATCCACCTGTTATAGTATAACTCCACCCCTCATTTACCTATATTCTAATATCCCCGTTATAGTATAACTCCACCCCTCATTTACATATATTTTAATAACTTCCTGTTCAGTGTATAATCACGCCCCCTCATTTACATATATTCCAATAAGTCCACCCTCATTTACATATATTTTAATATCCCCTGTTATAGTATAACTCCACCCCTCATTTACATATATTTTAATATCCACCTGTTATAGTATAACTCCACCCCTCATTTACATATATTCTAATATCCCCCTGTTATAGTATAATTCCACCACTTATTTACATATATTTTAATCACTTCCTGTACAGTGTATAATCACGTCCCCTCATTTACATATTTTCTAATAAGCCCACCCCTCATTTACATATATTCTAATATCCCCCTGTTATAGTATAATAACTCCACCACTTATTTACATATATTTTAATCACTTCCTGTACAGTGTATAATCACGTCCCCTCATTTACATATTTTCTAATAAGCCCACCCCTCATTTACATATATTCTAATATCCCCCTGTTATAGTATAATAACTCCACCACTTATTTACATATATTTTAATCACTTCCTGTACAGTGTATAATCACGCCCCCTCATTTACTTACACCCTGTGAACAGAGGACACAGCAGACAGAGATCAGATCAGATTTTATATGTACTGGGCCCAAGAGCTGACAGTCTACACGACTACAAGAACCAGGAGGAGCAGGATGAGCAGTGCTGGAGCTCCTCCTTATATAGATAAGGGTTTATAGTCTACAGTAACCAGGAGGAGCAGGATGAGCAGTGCTGGAGCTCCTCCTTATATAGATAAGGGTTTACAGCCTACAGTAACCAGGAGGAGCTGGATGAGCAGTGCTGGAGCTCCTCCTTATATAGATATGGGTTTACAGCCTACAGTAACCAGGAGGAGCTGGATGAGCAGTGCTGGAGCTCCTCCTTATATAGATAAGGGTTTACAGCCTACAGTAACCAGGAGGAGCAGGATGAGCAGTGCTGGAGCTCCTTCTTATATAGATAAGGGTTTACAGCCTACAGTAACCAGGAGGAGCAGGATGAGCGGTGCTGGAGTTCCTCCTTATATAGATAAGGGTTTACAGTCTACAGTAACCAGGAGGAGCAGGATGAGATGTGCTGGAGCTCCTCCTTATATAGGTAAGGGTTTATAGTCTACAGTAACCAGGAGGAGCAGGATGAGCAGTGCTGGAGTTCCTCCTTATATAGATAAGGGTTTACAGTCTACAGTAACCAGGAGGAGCAGGATGAGCTGTGCTGGAGCTCCTCCTTATATAGGTAAGGGTTTATAGTCTACAGTAACCAGGAGGAGCAGGATGAGCAGTGCTGGAGCTCCTCCCTATATAGATAAGGGTTTACAGTCTACAGTAACCAGGAGGAGCAGGATGAGCTGTGCTGGAGCTCCTCCTTATATAGGTAAGGGTTTATAGTCTACAGTAACCAGGAGGAGCAGGATGAGCAGTGCTGGAGCTCCTCCTTATATAGATAAGGGTTTACAGTCTACAGTAACCAGGAGGAGCAGGATGAGCAGTGCTGGAGTTCCTCCTTATATAGGTAAGGGTTTATAGTCTACAGTAACCAGGAGGAGCAGTGCTGGAGCTCCTCCCTATATAGATAAGGGTTTACAGCCTACAGTAACCAGGAGGAGCTGGATGAGCAGTGCTGGAGCTCCTTCTTATATAGATAAGGGTTTACAGTCTACAGTAACCAAGAGGAGCAGGATGAGCAGTGCTGGAGCTCCTTCTTATATAGATAAGGGTTTACAGTCTACAGTAACCAGGAGGAGCAGGATGAGCAGTGCTGGAGCTCCTCCTTATATAGATAAGGGTTTACAGTCTACAGTAACCAGGAGGAGCAGTGCTGGAGCTCCTCCCTATATAGATAAGGGTTTATAGTCTACAGTAACCAGGAGGAGCAGGATGAGCAGTGCTGGAGCTCCTTCTTATATAGATAAGGGTTTACAGTCTACAGTAACCAAGAGGAGCAGGATGAGCAGTGCTGGAGCTCCTTCTTATATAGATAAGGGTTTATAGTCTACAGTAACCAGGAGGAGCAGGATGAGCAGTGCTGGAGCTCCTTCTTATATAGATAAGGGTTTACAGTCTACAGTAACCAGGAGGAGCAGGATGAGCAGTGCTGGAGCTCCTCCTTATATAGATAAGGGTTTACAGTCTACAGTAACCAGGAGGAGCAGTGCTGGAGCTCCTCCCTATATAGATAAGGGTTTATAGTCTACAGTAACCAGGAGGAGCAGGATGAGCAGTGCTGGAGCTCCTCCTTATATAGATAAGGGTTTACAGTCTACAGTAACCAGGAGGAGCAGGATGAGCAGTGCTGGAGCTCCTTCTGATATAGATAGGGGTTTACAGTCTAGAAGAACCAGGAGGAGCAGGATGAGCAGTGCTGGAGTTCCTCCTTATATAGATAAGGGTTTACAGTCTACAGTAACCTGGAGGAGCAGGATGAGCAGTGCTGGAGCTCCTTCTTATATAGATAAGGGTTTACAGTCTACAGTAACCAGGAGGAGCAGGATGAGCAGTGCTGGAGCTCCTACTTATATAGATAAGGGTTTACAGTCTACAGTAACCAGGAGGAGCAGGATGAGCAGTGCTGGAGCTCCTCCCTATATAGATAAGGGTTTACAGTCTACAGTAACCAGGAGGAGCAGGATGAGCAGTGCTGGAGCTCCTTCTGATATAGATAAGGGTTTATAGTCTAGAGTAACCAGGAGGAGCAGGATGAGCAGTGCTGGAGCTCCTTCTGATATAGATAGGGGTTTACAGTCTAGAAGAAGCAGGAGGAGCAGGATGAGCAGTGCTGGAGCTCCTCCTTATATAGATAAGGGTTTACAGTCTACAGTAACCAGGAGGAGCAGGAGGAGCAGTGCTGGAGCTCCTCCCTATATAGATAAGGGTTTATAGTCTACAGTAACCAGGAGGAGCAGGATGAGCAGTGCTGGAGCTCCTCCTTATATAGATAAGGGTTTACAGTCTACAGTAACCAGGAGGAGCAGGATGAGCAGTGCTGGAGTTCCTCCTTATATAGATAAGGGTTTACAGTCTACAGTAACCAGGAGGAGCAGGATGAGCTGTGCTGGAGCTCCTCCTTATATAGGTAAGGGTTTATAGTCTACAGTAACCAGGAGGAGCAGGATGAGCAGTGCTGGAGCTCCTTCTTATATAGATAAGGGTTTACAGTCTACAGTAACCAAGAGGAGCAGGATGAGCAGTGCTGGAGCTCCTTCTTATATAGATAAGGGTTTACAGTCTACAGTAACCAGGAGGAGCAGAATGAGCAGTGCTGGAGCTCCTCCTTATATAGATAAGGGTTTACAGTCTACAGTAACCAGGAGGAGCAGGAGGAGCAGTGCTGGAGCTCCTCCCTATATAGATAAGGGTTTATAGTCTACAGTAACCAGGAGGAGCAGGAGGAGCAGTGCTGGAGCTCCTCCTTATATAGATAAGGGTTTACAGTCTACAGTAACCAGGAGGAGCAGGATGAGCAGTGCTGGAGTTCCTCCTTATATAGATAAGGGTTTACAGTCTACAGTAACCAGGAGGAGCAGGATGAGCTGTGCTGGAGCTCCTCCTTATATAGGTAAGGGTTTATAGTCTACAGTAACCAGGAGGAGCAGGATGAGCAGTGCTGGAGCTCCTTCTTATATAGATAAGGGTTTACAGTCTACAGTAACCAGGAGGAGCAGGATGAGCAGTGCTGGAGCTCCTCCCTATATAGATAAGGGTTTACAGTCTACAGTAACCAGGAGGAGCAGGATGAGCAGTGCTGGAGCTCCTTCTGATATAGATAAGGGTTTATAGTCTACAGTAACCAGGATGAGCAGGATGAGCAGTGCTGGAGCTCCTTCTGATATAGATAAGGGTTTACAGTCTACAGTAACCAGGAGGAGCAGGATGAGCAGTGCTGGAGCTCCTCCTTATATAGATAAGGGTTTACAGTCTAGAAGAACCAGGAGGAGCAGGAGGAGCAGTGCTGGAGCTCCTTCTGATATAGATAAGGGTTTATAGTCTACAGTAACCGGGAGAAGCAGGATGAGCAGTGCTGGAGCTCCTTCTGATATAGATAAGGGTTTATAGTCTACAGTAACCGGGAGAAGCAGGATGAGCAGTGCTGGAGCTCCTTCTGATATAGATAGGGGTTAACAGTCTAGAAGAACCAGGAGGAGCAGGATGAGCAGTGCCGGAGCTCCTTCTGATATAGAAAGGGGTTTACAGTCTAGAAGAACCAGGAGGAGCAGGATGAGCAGTGCTGGAGCTCCTTGTTTATGATGTGATTCTTGTGACATTTGCCCTCCTCGGTCCCCTAGTATGTATTCTTGCCCCCTGTAGTGTCACATGACCAGGCATCGGGCCCCTGGCTCCACTGTAGTTTGGGCACTTTTCCTCAGGTTGGCCAGGAGATCAGTGATGGAGAAGTCCTCAGAGTTGTCCTCCTCCTGTCGCACTACGGCGCGCAGATTCCGGGAGAGGCGGACATGGTCTCCAGCCTTCACCTGCTCCTGGTCCTGGACGTTCTAGTGGAGGAAATACAAGAAGTCAGAGGGTGACATTCCCCATTGTGGCCCTCACCGGGGCCCCAGAACACACTTACTGCAGCCAGATGATATTTCTCCCTGAAGTGCTGCCTCATCAGCGCCCTCTCTGCCTTCTGCTGGGAGTACAAAGAATCCCTCCTCCTGTACCAGACAAAATGGTGGAAACATGGCGGGAAATGTAACTATGGGATGTGGTGGTTGCTATGGGATGGTTACTATGGGATGTGGTGATGACTATGGGATGTGGTGATGACTATGGGATGTGGTGGGATGATGTGGTGATGACTATGGGATGTGGTGATGACTATGGGATGTGGTGGGATGATGTGGTGATGACTATGGGATGTGGTGGTGACTATGGGATGTGGTGGTGGGATGTGGTGGTGACTATGGGATGTGGTGGTGGGATGTGGTGATGACTATGGGATGTGGTGGTGACTATGGGATGTGGTGGTGGGTTGTGGTGGTGACTATGGGATGTGGTGGTGACTATGGGATGTGGTGGTGGGATGTGGTGGTGACTATGGGATGTGGTGGTGACTATGGGATGTGGTGATGACTATGGGATTTGGTGATGACTATGGGATGTGGTGATGACTATGGGATGTGGTGGTGACTATGGGATGTGGTGGTGACTATGGGATGTGGTGGTGACTATGGGATGTGGTGGGATGATGTGTTGATGACTATGGGATGTGGTGGTGGGTTGTGGTGGTGACTATGGGATGTGGTGGTGACTATGGGATTTGGTGATGACTATGGGATGTGGTGATGACTATGGGATGTGGTGATGACTATGGGATGTGGTGATGACTATGGGATGTGGTGGTGACTATGGGATGTGGTGATGACTATGGGATGTGGTGGTGACTATGGGATGTGGTGGTGACTATGGGATGTGGTGGTGACTATGGGATGTGGTGGGATGATGTGTTGATGACTATGGGATGTGGTGGTGACTATGGGATGTGGTGGTGACTATGGGATGTGGTGGGATGATGTGTTGATGACTATGGGATGTGGTGGTGGGTTGTGGTGGTGATTATGGGATGTGGTGGTGGTGGTGATTATGGGATGTGGTGATGACTATGGGATGTGGTGGTGGGTTGTGGTGGTGACTATGGGATGTGGTGGTGACTATGGGATGTGGTGGTGACTATGGGATGTGGTGATGACTATGGGATGTGGTGGTGACTATGGGATGTGGTGATGAATATGGGATGTGGTGGTGACTATGGGATGTGGTGGTGACTATGGGATGTGGTGATGACTATGGGATGTGGTGATGACTATGGGATTTGGTGATGACTATGGGATGTGGTGGTGACTATGGGATGTGGTGGTGACTATGGGATGTGGTGGTGACTATGGGATGTGGTGGGATGATGTGTTGATGACTATGGGATGTGGTGATGACTATGGGATGTGGTGGTGACTATGGGATGTGGTGGTGACTATGGGATTTGGTGATGACTATGGGATGTGGTGATGACTATGGGATGTGGTGATGACTATGGGATGTGGTGATGACTATGGGATGTGGTGGTGACTATGGGATGTGGTGATGACTATGGGATGTGGTGGTGACTATGGGATGTGGTGGTGACTATGGGATGTGGTGGTGACTATGGGATGTGGTGGGATGATGTGTTGATGACTATGGGATGTGGTGGTGGGTTGTGGTGGTGACTATGGGTTGTGGTGATGAATATGAGATGTGGTGGTGACTATGGGATGTGGTGGGATGATGTGTTGATGACTATGGGATGTGGTGGTGGGTTGTGGTGGTGACTATGGGTTGTGGTGGTGACTATGGGATGTGGTGATGAATATGAGATGTGGTGGTGACTATGGGTTGTGGTGGTGACTATGGGATGTGGTGGTGACTATGGGATGTGGTGGTGACTATGGGATGTGGTGGTGGGTTGTGGTGGTGATTATGGGATGTGGTGGTGGTGGTGATTATGGGATGTGGTGATGACTATGGGATGTGGTGGTGGGTTGAGGTGATGACTATGGGATGTGGTGATGACTATGGGATGTGGTGGTGACTATGGGATGTAGTGATGACTATGGGATGTGGTGGTGGGCTGTGGTGATGACTATGGGATGTGGTGGTGGTGATTATGGGATGTGGTGGTGACTATGGGATGTGGTGGTGACTATGGGATGTGGTGGGATGATGTGTTGATGACTATGGGATGTGGTGATGACTATGGGATGTGGTGGTGACTATGGGATGTGGTGGTGACTATGGGATTTGGTGATGACTATGGGATGTGGTGATGACTATGGGATGTGGTGATGACTATGGGATGTGGTGATGACTATGGGATGTGGTGGTGACTATGGGATGTGGTGATGACTATGGGATGTGGTGGTGACTATGGGATGTGGTGGTGACTATGGGATGTGGTGGTGACTATGGGATGTGGTGGGATGATGTGTTGATGACTATGGGATGTGGTGGTGGGTTGTGGTGGTGACTATGGGTTGTGGTGATGAATATGAGATGTGGTGGTGACTATGGGATGTGGTGGGATGATGTGTTGATGACTATGGGATGTGGTGGTGGGTTGTGGTGGTGACTATGGGTTGTGGTGGTGACTATGGGATGTGGTGATGAATATGAGATGTGGTGGTGACTATGGGTTGTGGTGGTGACTATGGGATGTGGTGGTGACTATGGGATGTGGTGGTGACTATGGGATGTGGTGGTGGGTTGTGGTGGTGATTATGGGATGTGGTGGTGGTGGTGATTATGGGATGTGGTGATGACTATGGGATGTGGTGGTGGGTTGAGGTGATGACTATGGGATGTGGTGATGACTATGGGATGTGGTGGTGACTATGGGATGTAGTGATGACTATGGGATGTGGTGGTGGGCTGTGGTGATGACTATGGGATGTGGTGGTGGTGATTATGGGATGTGGTGGTGGGATGATGTGGTGATGACTATGGGATGTGGTGGGATGATGTGGTGATGACTATGGGATGTGGTGGTGACTATGGGATGTGGTGATGACTATGGGTTGTGGTGGTGACTATGGGATGTGGTGGTGGTGGTGATTATGGGATGTGGTGATGACTATGGGATGTGGTGGTGGGTTGAGGTGATGACTATGGGATGTGGTGATGACTATGGGATGTGGTGGTGGTGATTATGGGATGTGGTGGGGATGATGTGGTGGTGGTGACTATGGGATGTGGTGGTGGTGATTATGGGATGTGGTGGGGATGATGTGGTGGTGACTATGGGATGTGGTGGTGATGACTATGGGATGTGGTGGTGGTGGTGATTATGGGATGTGGTGGGGATGATGTGGTGATGACTATGGGATGTGGTGGTGATGACTATGGGATGTGGTGGGGATGATGTGGTGATGACTATGGGATGTGGTGGTGGTGATTATGGGATGTGGTGGGGATGATGTGGTGGTGGTGGTGACTATGGGATGTGGTGGTGGTGATTATGGGATGTGGTGGGGATGTGGTGGTGATGACTATGGGATGTGGTGGGGATGATGTGGTGATGACTATGGGATGTGGTGGTGATGACTATGGGATGTGGTGGGGATGATGTGGTGGTGGTGACTATGGGATGTGGTGGTGGTGATTATGGGATGTGGTGGGGATGATGTGGTGGTGGTGACTATGGGATGTGGTTGTGGTGATTATGGGATGTGGTGGGGATGATGTGGTGGTGACTATGGGATGTGGTGGTGATGACTATGGGATGTGGTGGGGATGATGTGGTGATGACTATGGGATGTGGTGGTGGTGATTATGGCATGTGGTGGGGATGATGTGGTGATTATGGGATGTGGTGGGGATGATGTGGTGATGACTATGGGATGTGGTGGTGGTGATTATGGGATGTGGTGGGGATGATGTGGTGATGACTATGGGATGTGGTGGGGATGATGTGGTGATTATGGCATGTGGTGGGGATGATGTGGTGGTGATTATGGGATGTGGTGGGGATGATGTGGTGGGGATGATGTGGTGATGACTATGGGATGTGGTGGGGATGATGTGGTGATTATGGGATGTGGTGGGGATGATGTGGTGATTATGGGATGTGGTGGGATGATGTGGTGATTATGGGATGTGGTGGGGATAATGTGGTGATGACTATGGGATGTGGTGGGGATGATGTGGTGATGACTATGGGATGTGGTGATTATGGGATGATGTGGTGATGACTAAGGGATGTGGTGGGGATGATGTGGTGGTGGCATGATGTGGTGATGACTATGGGATGTGGTGGTGATGACTATGGGATGTGGTGGGGATGATGTGGTGATGACTATGGGATGTGGTGGGGATGATGTGGTGATGACTATGGGATGTGGTGGTGGTGATTATGGGATGTGGTGGGGATGATGTGGTGATGACTATGGGATGTGGTGGGGATGATGTGGTGATTATGGGATGTGGTGATTATGGGATGTGGTGGGATGATGTGGTGATTATGGGATGTGGTGGGATCATGTGGTGATGACTATGGGATGTGGTGGGGATGATGTGGTGATGACTATGGGATGTGGTGGTGGTGATTATGGGATGTGGTGGGAATGATGTGGTGATGACTATGGGATGTGGTGGGGATGATGTGGTGGTGGTGATTATGGGATGTGGTGGGGATGATGGGGTGATGATTATGGGATGTGGTGGGGATGATGTGGTGATGACTATGGGATGTGGTGGGGATGATGTGGTGATGACTATGGGATGTGGTGGGGATGATGTGGTGATGACTATGGGATGTGGTGGGGATGATGTGGTGGTGGGATGATGTGGTGATGACTATGGGATGTGGTGGGGATTATGGGATGTGGTGGGGATGATGTGGTGGTGATGACTATGGGATGTGGCGGGGATGATGTGGTGATGACTATGGGATGTGGTGGTGGTGATTATGGGATGTGGTGGGGATGATGTGGTGATGACTATGGGATGTGGTGGGGATGATGTGGTGATGATTATGGGATGATGTGGTGATGACTAAGGGATGTGGTGGGGATGATGTGGTGGTGGGATGATGTGGTGATGACTATGGGATGTGGTGGGGATGATGTGGTGATGACTATGGGATGTGGCGGGGATGATGTGGTGGTGGGATGATGTGGTGATGACTATGGGATGTGGTGGGGATGATGTGGTGATGACTATGGGATGTGGTGGGGATGATGTGGTGATGACTATAGGATGTGGTGGGGATGATGTGGTGGTGGGATGATGTGGTGATGACTATGGGATGTGGTGGTGGGATGATGTCGTGATGACTATGGGATGTGGTGGGGATTATGGGATGTGGTGGGGATGATGATGTGGTGATGACTATGGGATGTGGAGGGGATGATGTGGTGGTGGGATCATGTGGTGATGACTATGGGATGTGGTGGGGATGATGTGGTGATGACTATGGGATGTGGTGGTGATTATGGGATGTGGTGGGGATGATGTGGTGATGACTATGAGTTGTGGTGGTGGGATGATGTGGTGATGACTATGGGATGTGGTGGTGGGATGATGTGGTGATGACTATGGGATGTGGCAGGGATGATGTGGTGGTGGGATGATGTGGTGATGACTATGGGATGTGGTGGTGATTATGGGATGTGGTGGGGATTATCGGATGTGGTGGGGATGATGTGGTGATGACTATGGGATGTGGTGGGGATGATGTGGTGATGACTATGGGATGTGGTGGGGATGATGTGGTGATGACTATGGGATGTGGTGGGGATGATGTGGTGGTGGGATGATGTGGTGATGACTATGGGATGTGGTGGGGATTATGGGATGTGGTGGGGATGATGTGGTGGTGATGACTATGGGATGTGGCGGGGATGATGTGGTGATGACTATGGGATGTGGTGGTGGTGATTATGGGATGTGGTGGGGATGATGTGGTGATGACTATGGGATGTGGTGGGGATGATGTGGTGATGATTATGGGATGATGTGGTGATGACTAAGGGATGTGGTGGGGATGATGTGGTGGTGGGATGATGTGGTGATGACTATGGGATGTGGTGGGGATGATGTGGTGATGACTATGGGATGTGGCGGGGATGATGTGGTGGTGGGATGATGTGGTGATGACTATGGGATGTGGTGGGGATGATGTGGTGATGACTATGGGATGTGGTGGGGATGATGTGGTGATGACTATAGGATGTGGTGGGGATGATGTGGTGATGACTATGGGATGTGGTGGGGATTATGGGATGTGGTGGGGATGATGATGTAGTGATGACTATGGGATGTGGAGGGGATGATGTGGTGGTGGGATCATGTGGTGATGACTATGGGATGTGGTGGGGATGATGTGGTGATGACTATGGGATGTGGTGGGGATTATGGGATGTGGTGGGGATGATGATGTAGTGATGACTATGGGATGTGGAGGGGATGATGTGGTGGTGGGATCATGTGGTGATGACTATGGGATGTGGTGGGGATGATGTGGTGATGACTATGGGATGTGGTGGTGATTATGGGATGTGGTGGGGATGATGTGGTGATGACTATGGGATGTGGTGGTGGGATGATGTGGTGATGACTATGGGATGTGGCGGGGATGATGTGGTGGTGGGATGATGTGGTGATGACTATGGGATGTGGTGGTGATTATGGGATGTGGTGGTGATTATGGGATGTGGTGGGGATGATGTGGTGATGACTATGGGATGTGGTGGGGATGATGTGGTGATGACTATGGGATGTGGTGGTGATTATGGGATGTGGTGGGGATGATGTGGTGATGACTATGAGTTGTGGTGGTGGGATGATGTGGTGATGACTATGGGATGTGGTGGGGATTATGGGATGTGGTGGGGATGATGTGGTGATGACTATGGGATGTGGTGGTGGGATGATGTGGTGATGACTATGGGATGTGGTGGGGATTATGGGATGTGGTGGGGATGATGTGGTGATGACTATGGGATGTGGTGGGGATGATGTGGTGATGACTATGGGATGTGGTGGTGATTATGGGATGTGGTGGTGATTATGGGATGTGGTGGTGGGATGATGTGGTGATGACTATGGGATGTGGTGGTGGGTTGTGGTGGTGACTATGGGATGTGGTGGTGACTATGGGATGTGGTGATGAATATGGGATGTGGTGGTGGGTTGTGGTGGTGACTATGGGATGTGGTGGTGACTATGGGATGTGGTGGTGACTATGGGATGTGGTGGTGGGTTGTGGTGGTGATTATGGGATGTGGTGGTGACTATGGCATGTGGTGGTGGGTTGTGGTGGTGATTATGGGATGTGGTGGTGACTATGGGATGTGGTGGTGGGTTGTGGTGGTGATTATGGGATGTGGTGGTGGTGGTGATTATGGGATGTGGTGATGACTATGGGATGTGGTGGTGGGTTGAGGTGATGACTATGGGATGTGGTGATGACTATGGGATGTGGTGGTGACTATGGGATGTAGTGATGACTATGGGATGTGGTGGTGGGCTGTGGTGATGACTATGGGATGTGGTGGTGGTGATTATGGGATGTGGTGGTGGGATGATGTGGTGATGACTATGGGATGTGGTGGGATGATGTGGTGATGACTATGGGATGTGGTGGTGGGTTGTGGTGGTGACTATGGGATGTGGTGGTGACTATGGGATGTGGTGATGACTATGGGTTGTGGTGGTGACTATGGGATGTGGTGGTGGTGGTGATTATGGGATGTGGTGATGACTATGGGATGTGGTGGTGGGTTGAGGTGATGACTATGGGATGTGGTGATGACTATGGGATGTGGTGGTGGTGATTATGGGATGTGGTGGGGATGATGTGGTGGTGGTGACTATGGGATGTGGTGGTGGTGATTATGGGATGTGGTGGGGATGATGTGGTGGTGACTATGGGATGTGGTGGTGATGACTATGGGATGTGGTGGTGGTGGTGATTATGGGATGTGGTGGGGATGATGTGGTGATGACTATGGGATGTGGTGGTGATGACTATGGGATGTGGTGGGGATGATGTGGTGATGACTATGGGATGTGGTGGTGGTGATTATGGGATGTGGTGGGGATGATGTGGTGGTGGTGGTGACTATGGGATGTGGTGGTGGTGATTATGGGATGTGGTGGGGATGATGTGGTGATGACTATGGGATGTGGTGGTGATGACTATGGGATGTGGTGGGGATGATGTGGTGATGACTATGGGATGTGGTGGTGGTGGTGATTATGGGATGTGGTGGGGATGTGGTGGTGATGACTATGGGATGTGGTGGGGATGATGTGGTGATGACTATGGGATGTGGTGGTGATGACTATGGGATGTGGTGGGGATGATGTGGTGGTGGTGACTATGGGATGTGGTGGTGGTGATTATGGGATGTGGTGGGGATGATGTGGTGGTGGTGACTATGGGATGTGGTTGTGGTGATTATGGGATGTGGTGGGGATGATGTGGTGGTGACTATGGGATGTGGTGGTGATGACTATGGGATGTGGTGGGGATGATGTGGTGATGACTATGGGATGTGGTGGTGGTGATTATGGCATGTGGTGGGGATGATGTGGTGATGACTATGGGATGTGGTGGTGGTGATTATGGGATGTGGTGGGGATGATGTGGTGATGACTATGGGATGTGGTGGGGATGATGTGGTGATTATGGCATGTGGTGGGGATGATGTGGTGGTGATTATGGGATGTGGTGGGGATGATGTGGTGGGGATGATGTGGTGATGACTATGGGATGTGGTGGGGATGATGTGGTGATTATGGGATGTGGTGGGGATGATGTGGTGATTATGGGATGTGGTGGGATGATGTGGTGATTATGGGATGTGGTGGGGATAATGTGGTGATGACTATGGGATGTGGTGGGGATGATGTGGTGATGACTATGGGATGTGGTGATTATGGGATGATGTGGTGATGACTATGGGATGTGGTGGTGGTGATTATGGGATGTGGTGGGGATGATGTGGTGATGACTATGGGATGTGGTGGGGATGATGTGGTGATTATGGCATGTGGTGGGGATGATGTGGTGGTGATTATGGGATGTGGTGGGGATGATGTGGTGGGGATGATGTGGTGATGACTATGGGATGTGGTGGGGATGATGTGGTGATTATGGGATGTGGTGGGGATGATGTGGTGATTATGGGATGTGGTGGGGATAATGTGGTGATGACTATGGGATGTGGTGGGGATGATGTGGTGATGACTATGGGATGTGGTGATTATGGGATGATGTGGTGATGACTATGGGATGTGGTGGGGATGATGTGGTGGTGGCATGATGTGGTGATGACTATGGGATGTGGTGGTGGTGATTATGGGATGTGGTGGGGATGATGTGGTGATGACTATGGGATGTGGTGGTGGTGATTATGGGATGTGGTGGGGATGATGTGGTGATGACTATGGGATGTGGTGGGGATGATGTGGTGGTGGGATGATGTGGTGATGACTATGGGATGTGGTGGGGATGATGGGGTGATGATTATGGGATGATGTGGTGATGACTAAGGGATGTGGTGGGGATGATGTGGTGGTGGGATGATGTGGTGATGACTATGGGATGTGGTGGGGATGATGTGGTGGTGGTGATTATGGGATGTGGTGGGGATGATGGGGTGATGATTATGGGATGATGTGGTGATGACTAAGGGATGTGGTGGGGATGATGTGGTGGGGATGATGTGGTGGTGGGATGATGTGGTGATGACTATGGGATGTGGTGGTGGGATGATGTGGTGATGACTATGGGATGTGGTGGGGATGATGTGGTGATGACTATGGGATGTGGTGGGGATGATGTGGTGATGACTATGGGATGTGGTGGGGATGATGTGGTGGTGGGATGATGTGGTGATGACTATGGGATGTGGTGGGGATTATGGGATGTGGTGGGGATGATGTGGTGGTGATGACTATGGGATGTGGCGGGGATGATGTGGTGATGACTATGGGATGTGGTGGTGGTGATTATGGGATGTGGTGGGGATGATGTGGTGATGACTATGGGATGTGGTGGGGATGATGTGGTGATGATTATGGGATGATGTGGTGATGACTAAGGGATGTGGTGGGGATGATGTGGTGGTGGGATGATGTGGTGATGACTATGGGATGTGGTGGGGATGATGTGGTGATGACTATGGGATGTGGCGGGGATGATGTGGTGGTGGGATTATGTGGTGATGACTATGGGATGTGGTGGGGATGATGTGGTGATGACTATAGGATGTGGTGGGGATGATGTGGTGGTGGGATGATGTCGTGATGACTATGGGATGTGGTGGGGATTATGGGATGTGGTGGGGATGATGATGTGGTGATGACTATGGGATGTGGAGGGGATGATGTGGTGGTGGGATCATGTGGTGATGACTATGGGATGTGGTGGGGATGATGTGGTGATGACTATGGGATGTGGTGGTGATTATGGGATGTGGTGGGGATGATGTGGTGATGACTATGAGTTGTGGTGGTGGGATGATGTGGTGATCACTATGGGATGTGGTGGTGGGATGATGTGGTGATGACTATGGGATGTGGCGGGGATGATGTGGTGGTGGGATGATGTGGTGATGACTATGGGATGTGGTGGTGGGGATGATGTGGTGGTGGGATGATGTGGTGATGACTATGGGATGTGGTGGGGATGATGTGGTGGTGGGATGATGTGGTGATGACTATGGGATGTGGTGGGGATGATGTGGTGATGACTATGGGATGTGGTGGTGATTATGGGATGTGGTGGGGATGATGTGGTGATGACTATGAGTTGTGGTGGTGGGATGATGTGGTGATGACTATGGGATGTGGTGGTGGGATGATGTGGTGATGACTATGGGATGTGGTGGGGATTATGGGATGTGGTGGGGATGATGTGGTGATGACTATGAGTTGTGGTGGTGGGATGATGTGGTGATGACTATGGGATGTGGTGGGGATTATGGGATGTGGTGGGGATGATGTGGTGATGACTATGGGATGTGGTGGTGATTATGGGATGTGGTGGTGATTATGGGATGTGGTGGTGGGATGATGTGGTGATGACTATGGGATGTGGTGGGGATGACTATGGGATGTGGTGGTGGGATGATGTGGTGATGACTATGGGATGTGGTGGTGATTATGGGATGTGGTGGTGGGATGTGGTGATGACTATGAGTTGTGGTGACTGCAGGATGTAGTCTTACCTGCCTGGCTGTAATACTCTGCGGTGCTGCTCCTCTGAGCTCCATCGTCTCATCATATTTACTTTGGGCTCTGGCTGGGGCCACCGTTCCTGGGGGGGGCCACTAGATATGCAGCATGACATACTCTTCACGGGGCCCCCCAAAAGCGATTTGGCAACAGAGGCCATGATTAGAGATCTCTCAGAACACAAATCATTGCAGTAATTGAATATAAAACCTGAAACAACAAGATGAGCAGGGAGATCTGGTGAGGATAATACCCCTGATGGGCATCACAGACCCGGCACCAGAACGTGGTCAGGAGAGGGTGTATGACAATTCTACAAACCTTCCCTTGTAGATTTAATCTGTGTATTAGATAAGGAAGAATTAAACAGTGTGAACACAGCCTAAAAACTCTCCTTCCCTCTGTATAACTAAACCTTCTCATCTGATCATGTGATCGGAGAGCATTATGGGACACGTAGACGATGGGTTTATAGCCAAGATGGCGGACAGAAGCGTCCAATGAACAGTCTTAATCCACCCACAATGTGTTATGGGAACATTCACACGTATGCGTTGCGGATTTGACTGGTTAGTGTTGCGGTGTTCTAACAGTTCACTCTCCCGGGTTGGCACCTCTTCCCTCAGCTCCTTATGCCAGGACCTGCCCCAGGGCTTCACCTTCATAGGACTATTTGCTCCTGGAGATTAAAGCGTCATTCACACTTGTGTATCTTGGAAAACTCTTTAAATGCCAAAGCCCAGAAGACAAACAAATCTTTACAGACGCTCTCCAAAAGGGTTTAACTTTACTGATCCAAACGCCCCCATGTGAGGTGCCACGTGTAACCCTGGGAGGTGACGTCCTCTGCTCCCCACAAGGTACTGAGCCATATCGGCAGAAGCTGCTCTGACTGATAGCACTTGGGGTCCAGACTACGTGAAGCCATATTGGGGGCCTAAAGCTTAGATCATGGAGTCCAGTTATGGTTGGACTCTAACATGTTTAGATTCATACCGTATCCTCTCTATGAGACACAAGATTCACGTCAGAAGGGGTTCAGCTCCGGCAGCAGGGGGCGCACTAACAGGAGAAATCAGCAGGGGGCGCACTAACAGGAGAAATCAGCAGGGGGCGCACTAACAGGAGAAATCAGCAGGGGGCGCACTAACAGGAGAAATCAGCAGGGGGCGCACTAACAGGAGAAATCAGCAGGGGGCGCACTAACAGGAGAAATCAGCAGGGGGCGCACTAACAGGAGAAATCAGCAGGGGGCGCACTAACAGGAGAAATCAGCAGGGGGCGCACTAACAGGAGAAATCAGCAGGGGGCGCACTAACAGGAGAAATCAGCAGGGGGCGCACTAACAGGAGAAATCAGCAGGGGGCGCACTAACAGGAGAAATCAGCAGGGGGCGCACTAACAGGAGAAATCAGCAGGGGGCGCACTAACAGGAGAAATCAGCAGGGGGCGCACTAACAGGAGAAATCAGCAGGGGGCGCACTAACAGGAGAAATCAGCAGGAACCAGAAATCACGTGAATTGTTTCCTGTCCAGAAGAGAGTCTCATCCTCCGTATAAAAGTGCAGGGGCCAAAACCAGTACAAGAGCCACAAGGAAAACAGATCTGTTCCTGGGGATCAGCACTAGGGCAGGTAGACGATCAGATCTCAGAATACACTGACTGGGGATCAGCACTAGGGCAGGTAGACGATCAGATCTCAGAATACACTGACTGGGGATCAGCACTAGGGCAGGTAGAGACGATCAGATCTCAGAATACACTGACTGGGGATCAGCACTAGGGCAGGTAGAGACGATCAGATCTCAGAATACACTGACTGGGGATCAGCACTAGGGCAGGTAGAGACGATCAGATCTCAGAATACACTGACTGGGGATCAGCACCAGGGCAGGTAGACATGATCAGATCTCAGAATATAGTGACTGGGGATCAGCACTAGGGCAGGTAGAGACGATCAGATCTCAGAATACAGTGACTGGGGATCAGCACTAGGGCAGGTAGACACGATCAGATCTCAGAATACAGTGACTGGGGATCAGCACTAGGGCAGGTAGACAATCAGATCTCAGAATACAGTGACTGGGGATCAGCACTAGGGCAGGTAGACACGATCAGATCTCAGAATACAGTGACTGGGGATCAGCACTAGGGCAGGTAGACGATCAGATCTCAGAATACAGTGACTGGGGATCAGCACTAGGGCAGGTAGAGACGATCAGATCTCAGAATACACTGACTGGGGATCAGCACTAGGGCAGGTAGAGACGATCAGATCTCAGAATACACTGACTGGGGATCAGCACTAGGGCAGGTAGACATGATCAGATCTCAGAATATAGTGACTGGGGATCAGCACCAGGGCAGGTAGAGACGATCAGATCTCAGAATACAGTGACTGGGGATCAGCACTAGGGCAGGTAGACACGATCAGATCTCAGAATACACTGACTGGGGATCAGCACTAGGGCAGGTAGACGATCAGATCTCAGAATACACTGACTGGGGATCAGCACTAGGGCAGGTAGAGACGATCAGATCTCAGAATACACTGACTGGGGATCAGCACTAGGGCAGGTAGAGACGATCAGATCTCAGAATACACTGACTGGGGATCAGCACTAGGGCAGGTAGACATGATCAGATCTCAGAATATAGTGACTGGGGATCAGCACCAGGGCAGGTAGACGATCAGATCTCAGAATACAGTGACTGGGGATCAGCACTAGGGCAGGTAGAGACGATCAGATCTCAGAATATAGTGACTGGGGATCAGCACTAGGGCAGGTAGACGATCAGATCTCAGAATACAGTGACTGGGGATCAGCACTAGGGCAGGTAGAGGTGATCAGATCTCAGAATACACTGACAGGGGATCAGCACTAGGGCAGGTAGAGACGATCAGATCTCAGAATACACTGACTGGGGATCAGCACTAGGGCAGGTAGAGATGATCAGATCTCAGAATACACTGACAGGGGATCAGCACTAGGGCAGGTAGACGATCAGATCTCAGAATACACTGAC
Organism: Hyla sarda; assembly: GCF_029499605.1. Taxonomy (NCBI): domain Eukaryota; kingdom Metazoa; phylum Chordata; class Amphibia; order Anura; family Hylidae; genus Hyla; species Hyla sarda. The sequence continues at coordinate 815,924 of NW_026610561.1, forward strand.
TGGGGATCAGCACTAGGGCAGGTAGACACGATCAGATCTCAGAATACACTGACTGGGGATCAGCACTAGGGCAGGTAGAGACGATCAGGTCTCAGAATACACTGACTGGGGATCAGCACTAGGGCAGGTAGACACGATCAGATCTCAGAATACACTGACTGGGGATCAGCACTAGGGCAGGTAGAGACGATCAGATCTCAGAATACAGTGACTGGGGATCAGCACTAGGGCAGGTAGACACGATCAGATCTCAGAATACACTGACTGGGGATCAGCACTAGGGCAGGTAGAGACGATCAGATCTCAGAATATAGTGACTGGGGATCAGCACTAGGGCAGGTAGACGATCAGATCTCAGAATACACTGACTGGGGATCAGCACTAGGGCAGGTAGAGGTGATCAGATCTCAGAATACAGTGACTGGGGATCAGCACTAGGGCAGGTAGAGGTGATCAGATCTCAGAATACAGTGACTGGGGATCAGCACTAGGGCAGGTAGACGATCAGATCTCAGAATACACTGACTGGGGATCAGCACTAGGGCAGGTAGACGATCAGATCTCAGAATACACTGACTGGGGATCAGCACTAGGGCAGGTAGAGGTGATCAGATCTCAGAATACAGTGACTGGGGATCAGCACTAGGGCAGGTAGACACGATCAGATCTCAGAATACACTGACTGGGGATCAGCACTAGGGCAGGTAGAGGTGATCAGATCTCAGAATACAGTGACTGGGGATCAGCACTAGGGCAGGTAGAGACGATCAGATCTCAGAATACAGTGACTGGGGATCAGCACTAGGGCAGGTAGACACGATCAGATCTCAGAATACAGTGACTGGGGATCAGCACTAGGGCAGGTAGACAATCAGATCTCAGAATACAGTGACTGGGGATCAGCACTAGGGCAGGTAGACGATCAGATCTCAGAATACAGTGACTGGGGATCAGCACTAGGGCAGGTAGACACGATCAGATCTCAGAATACAGTGACTGGGGATCAGCACTAGGGCAGGTAGAGACAATCAGATCTCAGAATACACTGACTGGGGATCAGCACTAGGGCAGGTAGACACGATCAGATCTCAGAATACACTGACTGGGGATCAGCACTAGGGCAGGTAGAGACAATCAGATCTCAGAATACACTGACTGGGGATCAGCACTAGGGCAGGTAGACATGATCAGATCTCAGAATATAGTGACTGGGGATCAGCACTAGGGCAGGTAGAGACGATCAGATCTCAGAATACAGTGACTGGGGATCAGCACTAGGGCAGGTAGAGACGATCAGATCTCAGAATACAGTGACTGGGGATCAGCACTAGGGCAGGTAGAGACGATCAGATCTCAGAATACAGTGACTGGGGATCAGCACTAGGGCAGGTAGAGACGATCAGATCTCAGAATACAGTGACTGGGGATCAGCACTAGGGCAGGTAGAGACGATCAGATCTCAGAATACAGTGACTGGGGATCAGCACTAGGGCAGGTAGAGACGATCAGATCTCAGAATACAGTGACTGGGGATCAGCACTAGGGCAGGTAGACACGATCAGATCTCAGAATACACTGACTGGGGATCAGCACTAGGGCAGGTAGAGACGATCAGATCTCAGAATACAGTGACTGGGGATCAGCACTAGGGCAGGTAGAGACGATCAGATCTCAGAATACAGTGACTGGGGATCAGCACTAGGGCAGGTAGAGACGATCAGATCTCAGAATACAGTGACTGGGGATCAGCACTAGGGCAGGTAGACACGATCAGATCTCAGAATACACTGACTGGGGATCAGCACTAGGGCAGGTAGAGACGATCAGATCTCAGAATACAGTGACTGGGGATCAGCACTAGGGCAGGTAGACACGATCAGATCTCAGAATACACTGACTGGGGATCAGCACTAGGGCAGGTAGAGATGATCAGATCTCAGAATACACTGACTGGGGATCAGCACTAGGGCAGGTAGACATGATCAGATCTCAGAATATAGTGACTGGGGATCAGCACTAGGGCAGGTAGAGACGATCAGATCTCAGAATACACTGACTGGGGATCAGCACTAGGGCAGGTAGAGACGATCAGATCTCAGAATACAGTGACTGGGGATCAGCACTAGGGCAGGTAGAGACGATCAGATCTCAGAATACAGTGACTGGGGATCAGCACTAGGGCAGGTAGAGACGATCAGATCTCAGAATACACTGACTGGGGATCAGCACTAGGGCAGGTAGAGACGATCAGATCTCAGAATACAGTGACTGGGGATCAGCACTAGGGCAGGTAGAGACGATCAGATCTCAGAATACAGTGACTGGGGATCAGCACTAGGGCAGGTAGACATGATCAGATCTCAGAATATAGTGACTGGGGATCAGCACCAGGGCAGGTAGAGACGATCAGATCTCAGAATGCAGTGACTGGGGATCAGCACTAGGGCAGGTAGAGACGATCAGATCTCAGAATACACTGACTGGGGATCAGCACTAGGGCAGGTAGAGGTGGTCAGATCTCAGAATACACTGACTGGGGATCAGCACCAGGGCAGGTAGAGACGATCAGATCTCAGAATACAGTGACTGGGGATCAGCACTAGGGCAGGTAGACACGATCAGATCTCAGAATATAGTGACTGGGGATCAGCACTAGGGCAGGTAGACATGATCAGATCTCAGAATACAGTGACTGGGGATCAGCACTAGGGCAGGTAGAGGTGGTCAGATCTCAGAATACACTGACTGGGGATCAGCACTAGGGCAGGTAGAGACGATCAGATCTCAGAATACACTGACAGGGGATCAGCACTAGGGCAGGTAGAGATGATCAGATCTCAGAATACACTGACTGGGGATCAGCACTAGGGCAGGTAGAGGTGATCAGATCTCAGAATACAGTGACTGGGGATCAGCACTAGGGCAGGTAGAGACGATCAGATCTCAGAATACAGTGACTGGGGATCAGCACTAGGGCAGGTAGACATGATCAGATCTCAGAATATAGTGACTGGGGATCAGCACTAGGGCAGGTAGAGACGATCAGATCTCAGAATACACTGACTGGGGATCAGCACTAGGGCAGGTAGAGACGATCAGATCTCAGAATACAGTGACTGGGGATCAGCACTAGGGCAGGTAGAGACGATCAGATCTCAGAATACAGTGACTGGGGATCAGCACTAGGGCAGGTAGACATGATCAGATCTCAGAATATAGTGACTGGGGATCAGCACCAGGGCAGGTAGAGACGATCAGATCTCAGAATACAGTGACTGGGGATCAGCACTAGGGCAGGTAGAGACGATCAGATCTCAGAATACACTGACTGGGGATCAGCACTAGGGCAGGTAGAGGTGGTCAGATCTCAGAATACACTGACTGGGGATCAGCACCAGGGCAGGTAGAGACGATCAGATCTCAGAATACAGTGACTGGGGATCAGCACTAGGGCAGGTAGACACGATCAGATCTCAGAATACACTGACTGGGGATCAGCACTAGGGCAGGTAGAGACGATCAGATCTCAGAATACAGTGACTGGGGATCAGCACTAGGGCAGGTAGACACGATCAGATCTCAGAATACAGTGACTGGGGATCAGCACTAGGGCAGGTAGACATGATCAGATCTCAGAATACAGTGACTGGGGATCAGCACTAGGGCAGGTAGACACGATCAGATCTCAGAATACACTGACTGGGGATCAGCACTAGGGCAGGTAGAGGTGATCAGATCTCAGAATACAGTGACTGGGGATCAGCACTAGGGCAGGTAGAGACGATCAGATCTCAGAATACACTGACTGGGGATCAGCACTAGGGCAGGTAGACGATCAGGTCTCAGAATACACTGACTGGGGATCAGCACTAGGGCAGGTAGACGATCAGATCTCAGAATACAGTGACTGGGGATCAGCACTAGGGCAGGTAGACGATCAGATCTCAGAATACAGTGACTGGGGATCAGCACTAGGGCAGGTAGACATGATCAGATCTCAGAATAGTGACTGGGGATCAGCACTAGGGCAGGTAGACGATCAGATCTCAGAATATACTGACTGGGGATCAGCACTAGGGCAGGTAGAGACGATCAGATCTCAGAATACAGTGACTGGTGATCAGCACTAGGGCAGGTAGAGACGATCAGATCTCAGAATACACTGACTGGGGATCAGCACTAGGGCAGGTAGAGGTGATCAGATATCAGAATACAGTGACTGGGGATCAGCACTAGGGCAGGTAGAGACAATCAGATCTCAGAATACACTGACTGGGGATCAGCACTAGGGCAGGTAGACGATCAGATCTCAGAATACACTGACTGGGGATCAGCACTAGGGCAGGTAGAGACGATCAGATCTCAGAATACACTGACTGGGGATCAGCACTAGGGCAGGTAGAGACGATCAGATCTCAGAATACAGTGACTGGGGATCAGCACTAGGGCAGGTAGAGACGATCAGATCTCAGAATACAGTGACTGGGGATCAGCACTAGGGCAGGTAGAGACGATCAGATCTCAGAATACAGTGACTGGGGATCAGCACTAGGGCAGGTAGAGACGATCAGATCTCAGAATACACTGACTGGGGATCAGCACTAGGGCAGGTAGACGATCAGATCTCAGAATACAGTGACTGGGGATCAGCACTAGGGCAGGTAGACGATCAGATCTCAGAATACAGTGACTGGGGATCAGCACTAGGGCAGGTAGAGACGATCAGATCTCAGAATACAGTGACTGGGGATCAGCACTAGGGCAGGTAGACAATCAGATCTCAGAATACAGTGACTGGGGATCAGCACTAGGGCAGGTAGACGATCAGATCTCAGAATACAGTGACTGGGGATCAGCACCAGGGCAGGTAGACACGATCAGATCTCAGAATACACTGACTGGGGATCAGCACTAGGGCAGGTAGAGGTGATCAGATCTCAGAATACAGTGACTGGGGATCAGCACTAGGGCAGGTAGAGAAGATCAGATCTCAGAATACACTGACAGGGGATCAGCACTAGGGCAGGTAGACGATCAGATCTCAGAATACACTGACTGGGGATCAGCACTAGGGCAGGTAGACGATCAGATCTCAGAATACAGTGACTGGGGATCAGCACTAGGGCAGTTAGACGATCAGATCTCAGACTACACTGACTGGGGATCAGCACTAGGGCAGGTAGAGGTGGTCAGATCTCAGAATACACTGACTGGGGATCAGCATTAGGGCAGGTAGAGACGATCAGATCTCAGAATACAGTGACTGGGGATCAGCACTAGGGCAGGTAGACGATCAGATCTCAGAATACACTGACTGGGGATCAGCACTAGGGCAGGTAGAGATGATCAAATCTCAGAATACAGTGACAGGGGATCAGCACTAGGGCAGGTAGAGACGATCAGATCTCAGAATACACTGACTGGGGATCAGCACTAGGGCAGGTAGATGATCAGATCTCAGAATACACTGACTGGGGATCAGCACTAGGGCAGGTAGAGACGATCAGATCTCAGAATACACTGACAGGGGATCAGCACTAGGGCAGGTAGAGACGATCAGATCTCAGAATACACTGACTGGGGATCAGCACTAGGGCAGGTAGACAATCAGATCTCAGAATACAGTGACTGGGGATCAGCACTAGGGCAGGTAGAGATGATCAGATCTCAGAATACACTGACTGGGGATCAGCACTAGGGCAGGTAGAGACGATCAGATCTCAGAATACAGTGACTGGGGATCAGCACTAGGGCAGGTAGACAATCAGATCTCAGAATACAGTGACTGGGGATCAGCACTAGGGCAGGTAGAGACAATCAGATCTCAGAATACAGTGACTGGGGATCAGCACTAGGGCAGGTAGAGACAATCAGATCTCAGAATACACTGACTGGGGATCAGCACTAGGGCAGGTAGAGATGATCAGATCTCAGAATACAGTGACTGGGGATCAGCACTAGGGCAGGTAGACGATCAGATCTCAGAATACACTGACTGGGGATCAGCACTAGGGCAGGTAGAGACGATCAGATCTCAGAATACAGTGACTGGGGATCAGCACTAGGGCAGGTAGAGACAATCAGATCTCAGAATACACTGACTGGGGATCAGCACTAGGGCAGGTAGAGACGATCAGATCTCAGAATACACTGACTGGGGATCAGCACTAGGGCAGGTAGAGACGATCAGATCTCAGAATACAGTGACTGGGGATCAGCACTAGGGCAGGTAGACGATCAGATCTCAGAATACAGTGACTGGGGATCAGCACTAGGGCAGGTAGAGGTGATCAGATCTCAGAATACACTGACTGGGGATCAGCACTAGGGCAGGTAGATGATGAGATCTCAGAATACAGTGACTGGGGATCAGCACTAGGGCAGGTAGAGACGATCAGATCTCAGAATACAGTGACTGGGGATCAGCACTAGGGCAGGTAGAGAAGATCAGATCTCAGAATACAGTGACTGGTGATCAGCACTAGGGCAGGTAGACGATCAGATCTCAGAATACACTGACTGGGGATCAGCACTAGGGCAGGTAGAGATGATCAGATCTCAGAATACACTGACTGGGGATCAGCACTAGGGCAGGTAGAGGTGATCAGATCTCAGAATACAGTGACTGGGGATCAGCACTAGGGCAGGTAGAGGTGATCAGATATCAGAATACAGTGACTGGGGATCAGCACTAGGGCAGGTAGAGAAGATCAGATCTCAGAATACAGTGACTGGGGATCAGCACTAGGTTAGGTAGAGAAGATCAGATCTCAGAATACAGTGACTGGGGATCAGCACTAGGGCAGGTAGAGACGATCAGATCTCAGAATACACTGACTGGGGATCAGCACTAGGGCAGGTAGAGATGATCAGATCTCAGAATACACTGACTGGGGATCAGCACTAGGGCAGGTAGACGATCAGATCTCAGAATACAGTGACTGGGGATCAGCACTAGGGCAGGTAGAGACGATCAGATCTCAGAATACAGTGACTGGGGATCAGCACTAGGGCAGGTAGAGGTGATCAGATCTCAGAATATAGTTACTGGGGATCAGCACCAGGGCAGGTAGAGACAATCAGATCTCAGAATACAGTGACTGGGGATCAGCACTAGGGCAGGTAGAGATGATCAGATCTCAGAATACACTGACTGGGGATCAGCACTAGGGCAGGTAGATGATGAGATCTCAGAATACACTGACTGGGGATCAGCACTAGGGCAGGTAGAGACGATCAGATCTCAGAATACAGTGACTGGGGATCAGCACTAGGGCAGGTAGACGATCAGATCTCAGAATACAGTGACTGGGGATCAGCACTAGGGCAGGTAGAGGTGATCAGATCTCAGAATACACTGACTGGGGATCAGCACTAGGGCAGGTAGATGATGAGATCTCAGAATACAGTGACTGGGGATCAGCACTAGGGCAGGTAGAGACGATCAGATCTCAGAATACAGTGACTGGGGATCAGCACTAGGGCAGGTAGAGAAGATCAGATCTCAGAATACAGTGACTGGTGATCAGCACTAGGGCAGGTAGACGATCAGATCTCAGAATACACTGACTGGGGATCAGCACTAGGGCAGGTAGAGATGATCAGATCTCAGAATACACTGACTGGGGATCAGCACTAGGGCAGGTAGAGGTGATCAGATCTCAGAATACAGTGACTGGGGATCAGCACTAGGGCAGGTAGAGGTGATCAGATATCAGAATACAGTGACTGGGGATCAGCACTAGGGCAGGTAGAGAAGATCAGATCTCAGAATACAGTGACTGGGGATCAGCACTAGGGCAGGTAGAGAAGATCAGATCTCAGAATACAGTGACTGGGGATCAGCACTAGGTTAGGTAGAGAAGATCAGATCTCAGAATACAGTGACTGGGGATCAGCACTAGGGCAGGTAGAGACGATCAGATCTCAGAATACACTGACTGGGGATCAGCACTAGGGCAGGTAGAGATGATCAGATCTCAGAATACACTGACTGGGGATCAGCACTAGGGCAGGTAGACGATCAGATCTCAGAATACAGTGACTGGGGATCAGCACTAGGGCAGGTAGAGACGATCAGATCTCAGAATACAGTGACTGGGGATCAGCACTAGGGCAGGTAGATGATGAGATCTCAGAATACAGTGACTGGGGATCAGCCCTAGGGCAGGTAGAGACGATCAGATCTCAGAATACAGTGACTGGGGATCAGCACTAGGGCAGGTAGAGACAATCAGATCTCAGAATACAGTGACTGGGGATCAGCACTAGGGCAGGTAGAGATGATCAGATCTCAGAATACACTGACTGGGGATCAGCACTAGGGCAGGTAGATGATGAGATCTCAGAATACAGTGACTGGGGATCAGCACTAGGGCAGGTAGAGAAGATCAGATCTCAGAATACAGTGACTGGGGATCAGCACTAGGGCAGGTAGAGACAATCAGATCTCAGAATACAGTGACTGGGGATCAGCTTCTTTTTAGTGATCCCCGGCAGCTCTCCATTCAGTGGTGAAGCGGTCAGAGGTAAAGGCCTGTAATGTGACCCATGTGGTCAGTGATCAACATGTAGTCATGTGCCCTCAAGGGCCAGGAGATACAGCAGAACCTCGGCTGTTCTTTAACTCTAAGGCCCCCCAGTCTCAGGGTCTCCCAGAACCTCGTCCGTCTACAGAGGAGCCCGACATTCCATGATGCCCACCCCTGAAGGGTCAGGATACATCAGGGTCTCCCAGAACCTCAGCCGTCTACAGGGGGCCCGACATTCTATGATGCCCACCCCTGAAGGGTCAGGATACATCAGGGTCTCCCAGAACCTCATCCGTCTACAGGGGGCCTGACATTCTATGATGCCCACCCCTGAAGGGTCAGGATACATCAGGGTCTCCCAGAACCTCAGCCGTCTACAGGGGGCCCGACATTCTATGATGCCCACCCCTGAAGGGTCAGGATACATCAGGGTCTCCCAGAACCTTGGCTGTCTACAGAGGGGCCCGACATTCCATGATGCCCACCCCTGAAGGGTCAGGATACATCAGGGTCTCCCAGAACCTCGTCCGTCTACAGGGGGCCTGACATTCTATGATGCCCACCTCTGAAGGGTCAGGATACATCAGGGTCTCCCAGAACCTCAGCCGTCTACAGGGGGCCCGACATTCTATGATGCCCACCCCTGAAGGGTCAGGATACATCAGGGTCTCCCAGAACCTCGTCCGTCTACAGGGGGCCTGACATTCTATGATGCCCACCCCTGAAGGGTCAGGATACATCAGGGTCTCCAAGAACCTCGGCCTTCTACAGGGGGCCCGACATTCTATGATGCCCACCCCTGAAGGGTCAGGATACATCAGGGTCTCCCAGAACCTCGTCCGTCTACAGGGGGCCCGACATTCTATGATGCCCACCCCTGAAGGGTCAGGATACATCAGGGTCTCCCAGAACCTCAGCCGTCTACAGGGGGCCCGACATTCTATGATGCCCACCCCTGAAGGGTCAGGATACATAAGGGTCTCCCAGAACCTCGTCCGTCTACAGGGGGCCCGACATTCTATGATGCCCACCCCTGAAGGGTCAGGATACATAAGGGTCTCCCAGAACCTCGTCCGTCTACAGGGGGCCCGACATTCTATGATGCCCACCCCTGAAGGGTCAGGATACATCAGGGTCTCCCAGAACCTCGGCCTTCTACAGGGGGCCCGACATTGTATGATGCCCACCCCAGAAGGGTCAGGATACATCAGGGTCTCCCAGAACCTTGGCTGTCTACAGAGGGGCCCGACATTCTATGATGCCCACCCCTGAAGGGTCAGGATACATCAGGGTCTCCCAGAACTTTGGCTGTCTACAGAGGAGCCCGACATTCCATGATGCCCACCCCTGAAGGGTCAGGATACATCAGGGTCTCCCAGAACCTCGGCCATCTATAGAGGAGCCTGACATTCTATGATGCCCACCCCTGAAGGGTCAGGATACATCAGGGTCTCCCAGAACCTCGTCCGTCTACAGGGGGCCTGACATTCTATGATGCCCACCCCTGAAGGGTCAGGATACATCAGGGTCTCCCAGAACCTCGTCCGTCTACAGGGGGCCCAACATTCTATGATGCCCACCCCTGAAGGGTCAGGATACATCAGGGTCTCCCAGAACCTCGGCCTTCTACAGGGGGCCCGACATTCTATGATGCCCACCCCAGAAGGGTCAGGATACATCAGGGTCTCCCAGAACCTCAGCCGTCTACAGGGGGCCCAACATTCTATGATGCCCACCCCTGAAGGGTCAGGATGCATAAGGGTCTCCCAGAACCTCGGCCTTCTACAGGGGGCCTGACATTCTATGATGCCCACCCCTGAAGGGTCAGGATACATCAGGGTCTCCCAGAACATCGTCCGTCTACAGGGGGTCCGACATTCTATGATGCCCACCCCTGAAGGGTCAGGATACATCAGGGTCTCCCAGAACCTCGGCCATCTATAGAGGGGCCTGACATTCTATGATGCCCACCCCTGAAGGGTCAGGATACATCAGGGTCTCCCAGAACCTCGTCCGTCTACAGGGGGCCCGACATTCTATGATGCCCACCCCTGAAGGGTCAGGATACATCAGGGTCTCCCAGAACCTCAGCCGTCTACAGGGGGCCCGACATTCTATGATGCCCACCCCTGAAGGGTCAGGATACATCAGGGTCTCCCAGAACCTCGGCCTTCCACAGAGGAGCCCGACATTCTATGATGCCCACCCCTGAAGGGTCAGGATACATCAGGGTCTCCCAGAACCTCGGCCTTCTACAGAGGGGCCCGACATTCCATGATGCCCACCCCTGAAGGGTCAGGATACATCAGGGTCTCCCAGAACCTCAGCCGTCTACAGAGGGCCCGACATTCTATGATGCCCACCCCTGAAGGGTCAGGATACATAAGGGTCTCCCAGAACCTCGGCCGTCTACAGAGGGGCCCGACATTCTATGATGCCCACCCCTGAAGGGTCAGGATACATCAGGGTCTCCCAGAACCTCGGCCTTCTACAGAGGAGCCCGACATTCCATGATGCCCACCCCTGAAGGGTCAGGATACATCAGGGTCTCCCAGAACCTCAGCCGTCTACAGAGGGCCCGACATTCTATGATGCCCACCCCTGAAGGGTCAGGATACATAAGGGTCTCCCAGAACCTCAGCCGTCTACAGGGGGCCTGACATTCTATGATGCCCACCCCTGAAGGGTCAGGATACATAAGGGTCTCCCAGAACCTCGTCCGTCTACAGGGGGCCCGACATTCTATGATGCCCACCCCTGAAGGGTCAGGATACATCAGGGTCTCCCAGAACCTCGGCCTTCTACAGAGGGGCCCGACATTCCATGATGCCCACCCTGTCCCCACATACCTGAGTTTTCTCCCAGAGTCCATGGTGCACCAGTGAGGGCAGCGCGGCTCCGGACTCAAAGCTTCATTATAATCCTTTAAGTTGGGATCAGTCACAATCCTGATTTATCCCCAATGACAGTGCAGCCACTGGCCTGAGATTACACCCACACAGCCAACCATGTGACCACCGCGTGGTGCACCAGGAGGGTCTCAGTACAACTAATGTATATGAGGTGCTGATAAAGGTATTCACATACACTAAGGTCTTCATGTAAAGGGTTAATGTTTGTACATTGCTGAATAGAGAATGATGCTTAATTCCCACCATACTCCTAGCCCCCCGATATCTAGTCCTACTACACTCCTAGCCCCCCCATATCTAGTCCTACTACACTCCTAGCCCCCCGATATCTAGTCCTATCATACTCCTAGCCCCCCCATATCTAGTCCTACTATACTCCTAGCCCCCCGATATCTAGTCCTACTATACTCCTAGCCCACTGATATCTAGTCCCACCATACTCCTAGCCCCCCCATATCTAGTCCTACTATACTCCTAGCCCACTGATATCTAGTCCTACTATACTCCTAGCCCCCCGATATCTAGTCCTACTATACTCCTAGCCCACTGATATCTAGTCCTACTAAACTCCTAGCCCACTGATATCTAGTCCTACTATACTCCTAGCCCACTGATATCTAGTCCTACTATACTCCTAGCCCACTGATATCTAGTCCTACTATACTCCTAGCCCACTGATATCTAGTCCTACTATACTCCTAGCCCACTGATATCTAGTCCCACCATACTCCTAGCCCACTGATATCTAGTCCTACTATACTCCTAGCCCACTGATATCTAGTCCTACTATACTCCTAGCCCACTGATATCTAGTCCTATCATACTCCTAGCCCACTGATATCTAGTCCCACCATACTCCTAGCCCCCCCCATATCTAGTCCTACTATACTCCTAGCCCACTGATATCTAGTCCTACTGTACTCCTAGCCCACTGATATCTAGTCCTACTATACTCCTAGCCCACTGATATCTAGTCCTACTATACTCCTAGCCCACTGATATCTAGTCCTACTATACTCCTAGCCCACTGATATCTAGTCCCACCATACTCCTAGCCCCCCGATATCTAGTCCTACTATACTCCTAGCCCCCCGATATCTAGTCCTACTATACTCCTAGCCCACTGATATCTAGTCCTATCATACTCCTAGCCCACTGATATCTAGTCCTACTATACTCCTAGCCCACTGATATCTAGTCCCACCATACTCCTAGCCCACTGATATCTAGTCCTATCATACTCCTAGCCCACTGATATCTAGTCCTACTATACTCCTAGCCCACTGATATCTAGTCCTACTATACTCCTAGCCCACTGATATCTAGTCCTATCATACTCCTAGCCCACTGATATCTAGTCCCACCATACTCCTAGCCCCCCGATATCTAGTCCCACCATACTCCTAGCCCCCCCCATATCTAGTCCTACTATACTCGTAGCCCACTGATATCTAGTCCTACTATACTCCTAGCCCACTGATATCTAGTCCTACTATACTCCTAGCCCACTGATATCTAGTCCTACTATACTCCTAGCCCACTGATATCTAGTCCTACTATACTCCTAGCCCACTGATATCTAGTCCTACTATACTCCTAGCCCACTGATATCTAGTCCCACTATACTCCTAGCCCACTGATATCTAGTCCCACCATACTCCTAGCCCACTGATATCTAGTCCTACTATACTCCTAGCCCACTGATATCTAGTCCTACTATACTCCTAGCCCACTGATATCTAGTCCTACTATACTCCTAGCCCACTGATATCTAGTCCCACTATACTCCTAGCCCACTGATATCTAGTCCCACCATACTCCTAGCCCACTGATATCTAGTCCTATCATACTCCTAGCCCACTGATATCTAGTCCCACTATACTCCTAGCCCCCCGATATCTAGTCCTACTATACTCCTAGCCCCCCGATATCTAGTCCTACTATACTCCTAGCCCACTGATATCTAGTCCTATCATACTCCTAGCCCACTGATATCTAGTCCTACTATACTCCTAGCCCACTGATATCTAGTCCCACCATACTCCTAGCCCACTGATATCTAGTCCTACTATACTCCTAGCCCACTGATATCTAGTCCTACTATACTCCTAGCCCACTGATATCTAGTCCTACTATACTCCTAGCCCACTGATATCTAGTCCCACTATACTTCTAGCCCACTGATATCTAGTCCTATCATACTCCTAGCCCACTGATATCTAGTCCTACTATACTCCTAGCCCACTGATATCTAGTCCTATCATACTCCTAGCCCACTGATATCTAGTCCTACTATACTCCTAGCCCACTGATATCTAGTCCTATCATACTCCTAGCCCACTGATATCTAGTCCTACTATACTCCTAGCCCACTGATATCTAGTCCTATCATACTCCTAGCCCACTGATATCTAGTCCTATCATACTCCTAGCCCACTGATATCTAGTGCCACCATACTCCTAGCCCACTGATATCTAGTCCTACTATACTCCTAGCCCACTGATATCTAGTCCCACTATACTCCTAGCCCACTGATATCTAGTCCTACTATACTCCTCGCCCACTGATATCTAGTCCTACTATACTCCTAGCCCACTGATATCTAGTCCTACTATACTCCTAGCCCACTGATATCTAGTCCCACTATACTCCTAGCCCACTGATATCTAGTCCTACTACACTCCTAGCCCCCCGATATCTAGTCCTACTATACTCCTAGCCCACTGATATCTAGTCCTACTATACTCCTAGCCCACTGATATCTAGTCCTACTATACTCCAAGCCCACTGATATCTAGTCACACTAGGACCCACTATGAAGACCCTCATCTGTGGTTTCAGTAATAGTGGACAAAACACTCCCACCCTCACACTTATACCAGCCAAGAACCTAAAAATTCAGGAGAGCTGCTTTGATCGCACTAAAGGGACAGTGACCGGGGGCGTGGCTTGTGCAGCGGTCTGAGCGGTCGCATGTAGCGGTAGCTCCCGCACCGAACCTGGGATATCCTTCTGCTGCTTAGTATCCTGACTCCCGAATCACCGCCTGGACGTACCGGAACCATGGGGCGTACTAATAAGGCCGACCAGAACCGGAACAAAGACAAATCTGCTGTTGAAAAGCTGCAGGAGTATGCCCGGGGCCCTGTCCAAGATGGCGCCAGCAGCGCGGCCTGCGCAGTTCCGTAGCCGGAGGATGTGGAGGACGGCTCTCCTGAGTCTGGAAGCCCCGAGGACCCTGACTCGGAACTTACCTTTAAGCTCCTCCAAGCGATCTCGTCCTGCCAGATGACGCTTACTGGGAAACTGGAGGAGGTGAAGGTGGACGTGGGCCTGTTGCGTCAGGATTTGCAGAACGTGCGAGGCCGGTTGGTGCAGGCCGAGGACCGCATCTCCACCTTGGAGGATACAGTATCCCCGATGCCGAATACTATCTCCACACTGGAATCGCAGCTGTCCTTGTGCAAACAGAAACAGGACGATCTGGAGAATAGGCTGCGAAGGAATAACGTTCGCATTATCGGATTACCTGAGCGAGCTGAAGGTCAGGCGCCGGCCATGTTTGCTGAGCTGTGGTTCCGTGAGTTGTTCCCCAATGCCCCATTCTCTGTGGCGTTTACAGTTGAGAGGGCCCACAGGGTCCCAGCCCGGGCTCCGCCACCTGGGGCCCCTCCTAGGCCGTTCTTGGCACACATCCTGAACTGTAGCGATCGCGATTTATTACTGCGCCAGGCACGACAATTGGGGGACATCACCTATGATAATGTGAAAGTATCCTTTTTTCCGGACTTTTCAGCGGACTTGCAGAAGAGGGCAACCTTTTCTACTGTAAAGGCGTGTCTTCGAGAACTGCAAATCTCTTATTCAATGGCATATCCTTTCCGCCTGTGGGTACTGGATGGAGATCGAGCGGTTTTCTTCACTGATCCAGCGGAGGTGTTGCAATGGCTGCACAGAAGGAGAGGAGCTTCCCCCCGCATAAATGCTTGAGTATTCCTGCTGGTTCCGTCCCCTTCATTCATGTTTGCCCCCTTTATATAGCGCCCCTGCCCTGATGGGTTGCAGTTATCGCCATTCCCGGTGGTGGGGAGGGAGATTCCGCTTTATTGTTAACATCCCGGGTTCACCCCCGTATATAGAGTCACCTTTATTACATCTACGGACTATGGTGAGCTTGCCATAGTTGGGTGTGTACTGGACTTGGTTATTGACTATGTGTTTGCATGGGATGCTAAGGTTTCTAATTTTTTGGGTTTTCCAATGGTTAATGGTTTTGGCCCGCACTTAAAATTTATTTGCTGGGGAATATGTGGTATGTGTTGCTTCTAGAGGGGGAGGGGGGTGGCCTCGGGGAGGGAGGGGGGGTGGCCTCGGGGAGGGAGGGGGGGTGGCCTCGGGGAGGGAGGGGTTTTTTAATTTTTCTGTTGAACACTCTTTTTATATCTTGGAATGTTACAGTATTGGGGTCCCCTAAAAAGAGAGTATTAGTTTTTTCTCATATACGGAAATTTCAGCCACAGATTCTGTGTCTACAAGAGACGCACCTAGTCCCATCCAGGTGTCACCTCCTGGGAAGGCCGTGGGTGCAGTGGCGGGCTCACTCCTGCCACACGTCCTTCTCACGGGGTGTCTCCCTGTTGATTCATAGATCTCTTAGGTGGGAATCCATTACTGTCAAGGTCAATCCTCAGGGTCGCTTTATATTGGTTCACACCTATGTGAATAATGATCCCTTAATCCTGATTGGTATTTACAATCCCCCGCCAGCTACGTTAGAGGTTTTCCACATAGCAATATCCTTTGTGGCAGCGTACCCGGGTGTTAAATGTCTGTGTTTGGGGGGACTTTAATCTGCTTGCGAATGTGACTATAGACCGCCATGTGGGGGGTCTGGGTAACCCTTCCGGGGGCCCCGGCCCCTTCATGGCTCTCATGCAAGAAGTGGGTTGGATTGATTTATTTAGGGTTAGGCACCCAAGTGCAAGAGTTTATTCCTGTTATAATTTAGGACATCATTCTTTATCCCGTATAGATCATTCCTTTGGATCCTCTGCTTTGGCGGTTGTGGTGTCCAAGATATCTTATCATACCAGAGCTATTTCTGATCATTCACCCCTGATGCTCTCTATTAATGTCCCTTCTGTTTCTGTTCATATGAGATGGAAGGTGCATCCCTTTTGGTTGCAGCTTTTAGATCCGGTGGACAGGATCCCTGACCAACTGCAGGTATTTCTGGGGACACAGGACTGTGAGACGGACCCTGGAGTGCTGTGGGAAACCCTGAAAGCGTACTTGAGAGGTTGCCTTAGATCATCTATCTCTTATCTGAAGAGGGAAACCTCTGTCAGAGAGGAGAAACTGGCGGAGTGGTGTGCTGAATTGGAGGCCAGGTACACGGAGGATCCCACAGACGCTCATAGGGAAGCTTGGCTTGCCATGGGTAGGACATATTTGCAACATCTAAATGAGAAAATGAACTGTAAGTTATTTTTCTCTAGACAATTCTTCTTTGAGCATGGCAACCAATCCAGCAAACTTTTAGCTCAACTGGTGAGACAGGATAAGGCTGCTCCTCCTATTCTCCGTATTTTGTCCTCCGCTGGGACTGTCCTACTGGACTCTACCAGTATTGCTGATAGGTTTGCTGACTTTTACATAGACTTGTATAGATCTAGAGTGACGTACTCGACTTCTGACTTGATAGACTACTTGGCGTGGATCACATTTCCAAGACTGTCGGACATGGATAGGGAGGACTTGGACAGGGACATTACGACATGGAGGAGGCTGTGACTGGGATGACTAAGGGCAAGGCCGCGGGTCCTGATGGGATTCCTTTGGAGGTCTATGTTAGGTATCTTCCTCAGGTGGCCAGTAGTTTGCAGTCTATGTATAGCAACGCGTTTGTATTTGGGTCCTTGCCGGCTTCCTTATGTGAGGCTACTATAGTGGTCCTCCTTAAGCCCGACAAGGACCCCTTGGATTGCGGGTCTTACAGACCAATATTGTTTCTGAATATTGACTACAAAATACTCACCAAGATTTTAGCATTACGCCTGAATAAATGTATTTGGTCCATTATTCATGAGGATCAGTCCGGCTTTATGCAGGGTAGATCCACTACTGACAATATACGGAGGGTCCAGACGGCGGTGCAATTGGGGTCAGCGTTGGAGCAGGACTGGGCCTTGGCCTCACTTGACGCAGCCAATGCCTTTGATTCGGTCGAATGGCCTTATCTCCTTGCAGTATTACAGAAGTTTGGCTTTGAAGATAAGTTCATTCGCTGGATACGCATTCTTTACACAAACTCCAGGGCACAAGTGTGCGTTAATGGGATTTGCTCTACCATTTTTGGTCTGGGGAGGGGCACCCGGCAAGGGTGCCCGCTTTCGCCCGTTGTATGCTATAGTGGCTGAGCCATTGGCTATCCAAATTAGACAGGACCGGGATGTTTCAGGCATAGTATATGGTGGTAGGGAGGACCGAATCGGTTTATATGCTGACGACATGGTCTTATTCTTAAGCAACCCGGGGTCCTCCCTTCCTCTAGTCATATCTAAGATTGATAGCTTTGGTGTGTACCCTGGTCTTGTTAGTAACTGGTCCAAGTCCTTTTTACTTCCTCTTCGGCCTTCTGGATTGCCCGCTATCTTTGCGGGCCTCCAGGTGGTCAAACAGTTTAAGTATTTGGGTATTCTGGTCCATAGAGATATGTCTAATGACTTTGCATTAAATTCCCTTCCACTCCTCTCCTTGATTAAAGACAAGTTCACGGTCTGGGGTACTTTACCTCTGTCTGTCCCGGGCCAGATACATTTTATCAAAATGATCATCTTGCCTAAATGTCTTTATATCTTGGTGCATGCCGCTACCCCTGTGCCCATGTCCTTCTTTTAAGTCTCTCCACTCGCTTTTACCTTCATTTATCTGGGGCAATTCCCGTTCTAAACTGAAGTTGGCGACCTTGCAGCACATGAAGGCCCGGGTGGGTTAGGCCCTCCCGGACTTCCAGGTGTATTACTTGGCTGGACAATTGAGGTTGATTTGCTCATGGGTTAGGACAGAACCACTACCCAACTCGGAGCACCACCTTGCCTATTATGCTCATCAGACCCATTTAAGGGCCTGGTTAGACCGGCCTTCCTCCGGGAGTGGTAGACTTTTACATCGCCTGGCCTCTCCAAGTGTGGACAATAGTTAAGCGGCTTTATGACTTTAAGGACATAGCGACTGACCTTCCTCTTTGGGACGCCCCATATCTGACACACTTGACGGCTGACTTAAACCCGACTTTTTGGAAATCCCATGGAATTAGAGAATTGACTCACCAGTACTCAGATAATATTCTTTCTTCCTTTACCCAGTTACAAGGGAAATGTTACCTACCTAGAAGGGCTTTTTATAAAAACCTGCAGTTGTGTCATGCCCTACTGACTCAATTCCCCCGTCCGGGACTAAAATCTCTTATTACCCATTGATAGGAGTTCTTAGGTCTCAGGGCCCTGGTTTCTGCCCTTTACCCTCATATTATTGAGACTAAGCATGCTCGGACACCTCTCCCTGCTGGGGCATACTGGAGATCTCATATACCTGGTTTGATGGTGGAACAGTTCAATCTCCTCACACACTGATGTCCCCCACCACGAATAATAAGATTACACAACTTTATATTATTCATAGTTGCTATCTTACACCGATCAGATTACATCGAACAGGTAGAGCTCAGAGTGATCAGTGCCATAGGTGTAGCTTTCCCAGGGCAGATTTTTGGCACCTTATTTGGTCTTGTCCATATGTGTGCTATTTCTGGAGGGAGGTCACATCCTTTCTCTTGTCTTTATTGGGCAGGATGGTCCCTTGTATACCCGTCTTGTTTGTTTGGTATTTTTGATGAAGAAAGCTGGCCCTATTTTACTAGAGTTCTGCCACGAGAATCACTGTCCATGGCTCGTAAGACCATAGCTTTAAAATGGATCCAAGACCTCCTACTATGTCTACGTAGAAGAGATTGATAAACACTGTATTACCGTTTGAGCGCTTGGTATACAAACATAGGAAATGTGAAGCAAAGTTTGATAAGGTGTGGGGTGTGCATCCACCGACACTTTGTTCACGGCCCATGACTACAGTACCTCTAGGGACGAGTTTCTGTACCACACTCCACCCTGAACTAGATGTTGAGTGTTGTCTACCTGGAGACCCTCCATGAGATCCCCCTTTTTTCCTTCTCTTTTGTGCTCTCCCCTTCCTCCCTTTGGCCTTTCCTGTTTGTTGATTTCTGTGTTATTGATCCTCTTGTTTTCTTGCACTTCTATTGTATTATTCACACCGTACCTGACTGCTGTACTCTGTTCTTATTTATATATAACCATATCACCCCTGCGTTAGTATTTTGTCGTGTGTAAGCATGGCTTGTGCGGAGCCATATGTTTTGGTTTTTATCGTTTTATTGTCTTTATTTCCTGTTCAATAAAACTAATTAAAAAAAAAGTGACCAAGTATCCAAATAAACTATTATATTGGAATTGTTTTAGACAAGTTCTCACAGAGGTCTGATACCTGCGCTCTTCATACAGGCACTGCTTTACTGACAAGAGTTTGTGGGGTCACCAAGAACATTGGATTATCTATACCACCCGCCTCATCAAAAAGGGGACTACAACTCCCAGCACATTACTCCTCAGCAGTTGTCACTTCCTCCTCTGCTGTTGGGCCTCCAGCATTCTGGGAGTTTTGCAGCAGCTGGAAGCCCCCTGGTTGGTAAACACTGACGTGGGGAAGTTGTCAGAGCTGCAGGACTCGTCACAATGTCACGTACAAACAGCTTGTGTTTTATTTCTCACAAATCACTGTACAAAATTATTATTTTTTTTTATATAAAAACACTGCGAGATGTCGCGCGCTGCCCAGCGCCATAACACTGACATTATAAATTATAGGACAACTGTACAGGCGCAGTGTAAGCCTCCCCACCACCACATGGGGCAGCAGCAAGTTCATATATGTACACGGCAGGCACCGCTCGCCCCTTTACACTATATATATATATATATTTATAGACTATTTCACATATCAACAAGATGGAGCAGATCATGGCATCAAACAGCAGGGGCGCTCCCGTCCTCATCGGCTGATGTCCCGGCCCATGTCCCAGTGCTTGGAGGTGTGCTCGCCCTTCAGTGGGTTGAAGAACGGGTGTTTCAGCGCCTGCGATAATGTGTAGCGCTTGGACGGTTCATACATCAGCATGGCCTCGATCAGGTCGAACAGCTGGTGGTGCTCCTCACTGTCACTCAGCATGTACCTCTGTAATAAGGGGACATGTCAGCTACACCCCCCACTATACAGGGAGACAGCCTAATATATCAATATAATCATCGCACGGGCCCCAGCATACCATGTGCCCCCCAAATACAGACTGCGCACGAGTCATTCCTAGTACACTAGCTGCTCTTACCCACAGGGGCCCCAGAAAGAGTCTACAGGGGGCAGATCTGTATCTCTATAGCTGTATGATACATCTCCCCACTACATACAGACATCATCCCCAGTACACTGGACATTCTTACCCACAGGGGCCCCAGAAAGAGTCTACAGGGGGCAGATCTGTATCTCTATAGCTGTATGATACATCTCCCCACTACATACAGACATCATCCCCAGTACACTGGACATTCTTACCCTAAGGGGCCCCAGAGGG